>NC_072826.1:240000-392500 GCF_027744805.1 Dunckerocampus dactyliophorus
CAGGGAGCAGCAGGGATAACGTGTGTCAACGTATCCAGCTCTTCACAATAAATGTGTTGGGGGTTTTTTCGTGGCTCAAAGCCTACCTGCTTTGATGGCATGGTTTTCGTTGGACAGCTCGGTTGTCATGCGTCCAGCCGTGGCTTGGCAGTACAGCAGCACTCTGGCCAGCGTATTGCCGTCCTCCAGCTAGACACATCAACAAAGACACATCCCACAAATGAACAAGAATCCAACTGCCGCGTTTATGGACTGCTTTACAGGAAAGGTCGCTTGTCACCTGTGACTCCACCAAGCTCTTATAGGCCAACACGAAGCCTTGGTGAATATTGAAGCAAAGTTCCTCTTGCAGTCTGCTGCGCTCACTTTGGATCGCTGAGCTCTGAAAATCAAGACATGCACACACAGTCAAAGCTCAGCTTTTCTAGGCCAAAAGAAGGTAAATGTGATCGTGACAGTAAAATGACAGCAAACAAAGTGTTTCATGAGAGCACTAACCTTCTGCAGGATCCTTATCATCAGGTCTTGGTGCTCCTGAAGAAAAGAAAAGCAGGCCAGCAGCACAGTGCCACTAAATCCCTTCTTGTGACAACTTTCCACAGCCCACGTCACCAGTGCACATCCTTCCAGGACACAGTGAGCTTCTCGGCCACCCACATTGCAGGGAAGAGACCTCAAGGTCCTGGCACACTCTCTCAAAGCCTGATCCAGCCTCTCTTCTGATGTCTTCATAGAGCACATTTTTATCGCCCATTTCCCAAGCTCCAGAGCTGCAGCATGACCATCTGCAGCATTTCTCATCTTGACCCTAATGTCGTTCAGAAATACGGAGGCCGGGCTGTACTGGCCACCTTTACATAGCGTCTTAATGGTAATCAACACCATTTCAAACAGCGTATAAACACTGGCTGTAGTCATGGTATGCTGAGATCCATCAAGGGCCCAACACTGGGACAAAAGTGCATGCATTTCTTGGAGAAGAAATGAAACCATGTCTTCGCTCGGTGCTTCACAAGTTTTGGCAAATTCACTGACAGCATGCTCTGTGTACACAGCAGCCTTGGAAATGGAAGCAGTATCACTTTCTTTGTCCAATAACAGAAGGAAGCTGAGGGCTTGGAACTGCCAGTGGAGTTTGTCTTTGCGACTGAGGCTCTTCTGGTCCACTGCAGTACCAGCGAGTCCGTTCCAGAGGACTGAGAAGCAGCTCCGCACCACAACGTCATAGGTGTCAACCTGAAGCCGATGCAGGATAATGACTGTTAGGAGTGTATGAGAACCACTACATAGAAAAAGCATGACACCAACCCGTTGCATCGGGGAAAGCCTGGCATGAAGCAATGCCGCAACATGGCTGCACAGACTGTGGACTTGCAGTGAGCTTAGCTTTTTAACAATATGGAAAAGGATCTTTTCCATGTATAACGGACTGTTTTGGGTCCAAGCAGGCATATCGTAGCCACGGAGGGCGAGCTCCACCAGTTTTACCAGCTGGCTAATGTGCTCCAAGTCCAGGGATCCAAGTCCAAGTTGATGGTTACAGGCCCTGATGACCCGGTCACACAGCGTGCGGCCCTGAAGCCACAGTGGATTCTTAACACGAGTCTGCAAAGTGAGAGACAAGTTTAATTGTGCCTTACAATGATGCTATGCATAAACATAGAATAAATGACAGGACAACGTGCACTCTATGTCCAGGTCTCTGCACACATGTTGGAAGGAAATGATCATCAGCATCCTTGTAACCTGACAAACTGAAAATCTAGTGTCAACGCGTGTTGTTATTCTTATTTCGCCGTTTTTGTCCTCTTACTCCTCCCTCATTTTTCAACCGATTCACACCATTCAAGCATCAAATCGTTCAGGAATAGTATGCGACCTTCCCAGATTTTCCAAAACTCCAAAAATTGCGTGGCATTTTCCGCATTAAAAATGGTAATGGGCCATTTTTCAAACTGCCACCAATCCCACATTTCTCAACTGGTTCAAGCCATTCCACCATCGAAACATTCCACACATCAACGGCTTCAAAACTAATCATTTTACACATTCCAAAAAATCCCACTTTTCTGCAACTCTGATTTCCTTTCATCTTAGTTACGAACTACTTCAACATTTTTCAACCAATTCTAACAATTCCAACATTCCGGAATGCTGAGTGCCTTTGGTCTCATTTAGATCAAAGGCATTTACTTCCACATTTGTCAACAGATTCCAACCGTTCCAATATCAACATGGACACTTTCCTGCTCCTCTTGGGTTTTTTCCCCCCACCTCATCCAACTCACACATTCACACGCAATGTCTCCTGAAATTGCAATCATCTGGTTGCTGTTGAACACAAATACAGTATATTGTGTATGTGTTTATACTTGCTTTCTGTAAGGCTAATGGTCTTAAATGGGAACTTCTTCATGCAAACCTCAAGTTCTCGGAATAAAAGCTGCGTCTCCTTTGCCGAAGCTGTCCGCTTGACGTACTCGTCGAACTTCGAACACTCCATGGCGGCTGTAGAAAGCTGCAGAAAACACGTTAATCGCGTTATTTAAATCTTTAAATCTTAAATCTTCCATCTTCTACCAGTCATAAAGTCATAGGCTATGAAAAGTGAGCTAGGTTAGCCACGAGACCACAGCAACATGACGCTAACGTTCTGAGAACAGCTAACAACAACTTACTTCCCGCTGGAGTCTGCCAACACTTGTATTTATATTAGATAAAAGGGTATATTGTTTCGTTGTACATGGTTTAAAAACAAGAAGCTGGGAAAGTAGAGTTTCCAAGAGACGGAAGAAAATGGATGACGTCGAGGAAACAACACACTCCGCCGCGCACTATTTTGAACAGGATTTTGTAGCCAATCATGTTGCACGTCCGCTTTTCCCCCAACGCGGTGTATCATGGGTAAAGTAGTTTTCTTTCTCGTGCACGCAACTACTCCTTCTTTGTCTTTTTTAAGTACTTTGTGCCACTATGTATTATGCCAGGTTTTTATACCAGGTTGAAATGGCGTCTATTAAACACATGCTGAGTTTAGGGCTGCACTTATATACAGAAAATATACAGAAAAGTAGTCATGGATCAATGAACAAGATCAAATATATGAAAACAGTGTACATTTTTAATTCAATGAAATAGCTTTTGCTACTGAGGAACATGGCCCGTCTTCTTGATGACGTGCCCCAGTTCATGAGGGACGTGTCCAGGGCGATGCCATACTTGGCCAGGATTTTTTGGATGGGCCTCAACTTTAGCCACCATTGCTCTTTTGGAATACGGTGTCTATGGAGAAAAACAGGGCAAAAAAACATTGAAAGGATAAAATGTCAAATCATAGCTGCGTTTGGGCGAGAGGCAGGGTACACCCTGCACTGGTCACCAGCCAATTACTCCATTTTGCACCAATGTCACTTAGCAAAGAGATGTTATTTTAGACATAATAACACGCTGAGTAACCTCTGAGAAGCTTATGCGAATTTCTGTCTTGGGGTATAGATAGTATTTTAATCTTGTTAGATTTGATCATTATAATTATTTGAATATTTATATTAAATTAATTCATTTATAATAATACATACAGAGTTCCCTCCTTTATCACTGGGGATAGGTTCCCAAAATAGTCCACAATAATTGAAATCCGCAACGTAGCCAACTTTACTTGTTTCCAGTGATTACGTATGTTTTATGCTGTAAAATCCCTCACCATACACCATACACAGACCGGCATTTCATCACATTTCTCTCTTGATTAAACTCTCTCAAAGTTAAAATTTTGTTTGAATTTAAATGAGCTACCTACTAGGTTAGCGGTTAGCTTCTTCTGTTTGTTCTATTGTTTACGGTATTGGCGGTTAGCAAGCAGCTCACACAGTTAGCTAGTTTGGTAGCCGAGATCGCACGAAGGAGATTGACTGACAATGGTCTACAGCCAATCAGGACACAGAAGACAGTGGACAGTGCGGACAGAAGAGAGAGACACCGCTGCCTACGCTAAAGCACAGAACTACAACACTCGACTTCCCACAATGCAATTCTTCTTGAATGGCAGGCTCGGCCTGTAACTGTGTTCTTACGCTGTAAAAAAAGCACTAAAATTGGACGCAAAAAAAATCTGAGAAACAGGGATGGAGCGAGGGAACACTGTAACTATGTAATATAAGGAAAATAGAAAACATTTGTATTTGATTGATTTATTTTTTTATCCATACAGAGGAGGCATATTGAAATGTATTAAAATGATAAGGCATCTTCCTGCCTGTCACTGCGCAATACGTACCCGAAATCGGTTCAACTGGGTTCTAGCATGTGTGTCATGAGCTCGGGTGCTGCTCTGCTGCCATCTAACTGTCTGTTATTGCAGCACACCTACCGACCTAGGGGAGGAGCTCAGACACACCCGCTGGTATTGGGACTACTTATACTCTTCTTTGTCTTGCACTCATTGCCAGATTGTTTCTTCATGCACACCTGTTCCTCCCTCATGTGTAGCTTTGTACACCTTGTTCCCTAGCGTCTGGTCAACCCCTTTTCGCCTTTTTAGGTACCCATGCTCGGTTCCTGCTTGCTCTATAGCAGCAGTGATTTTTTGTTAGCATTCTCTGCTTGGTTTTCAGCAGCTATTTTCCTTCTAGTGTTTTTTCTTATTTTCCTTTTGTAGTTACCATCCATCCATCTTCTACCGCTTATCCGCTTATCGGGTAGCGGGGGCAGCAGCCTAAACAGGGAGGCCCAGATTTTCCTCTCCCAGGCCACTTTGTCCAGCTCCTCCCGGCGGATCCCGAGGCATTCCCAGGCCAGTTGAGAGACATAGTCTCTCCAACGTGTCCTGGGTCTTCCCCAAGGCCTTCTACCGGTCGAACTTGCCCTGAAAACCTCCCCAGGGAGGCGTCCTGACCAGATGCCCAAGCCACCTCATCTGGCTCCTCTCAATGCAGAGCTACCACCTTATCGTGGTGGAGGAGTTTGCGTGTCCCTATGATCCTAGGAGCTAAGTTGTCGTGGTTTTTATGCCCCTGGTAGGGTCACCCACGACAAATGGGTCCTAGGTGAGGGACCAGACAAAGAGTAGCTCAATAGACCTCTATGATGATAAAAAAACATTGGACCACGTTTTGCCATGCCCGGACGCGGGTCACCTGGGCCCCTCTATGGAGCCAGGCCTGGGGGAGGGGCATGATGGCGAGCGTCTAGTGGCCGGGCCTACCAGGCGCGGATTTAGAGTGGGTGTGGGGGGTGTACACCCTCCCCCGTTTTGAGGCACCCACGATTTTTTTGCCACAACAAAAGCTAATAAAATGATAAACCATCGTGGATTCCAGTCACCCAGTCCCAGTGAAGGTACATGTATGTCTAAACCGGTACACGTTGATTTGTTAGTACTGCTACTAGTACCAAGACAGATCACCCCAGGCCACAGTCAGTCAACTGACCCCAGAGCTAGGCCGGCTGGGGGAGCAGGGGAGGGGAGCCCCAGGGTAGAGTCCCTTGATAGAGAGAGTTACGACAAGACGAGTTGAAAAAATACGGTCACGTGACTCGTGGAGCCATCTTGGGGCCAAATTCGCGTTTGCGTTCGCCTTTATACAACAGAATACAACAGTATTCTTGGCTGTATTGTTGTTTATTCATCAAAAATGCCGGGTTGTTGTGCATTTGGATGCACAAATAGACACGACAAGGGTTTCAAGCTGTACAGATTCCCTTCAGATATCAACAGACGGACAATTTGGGAGAATAAAATCAACCATTTGGGCTGGAAGCCGAACTCGTCTTCAAAGCTGTGCGAGGTAGGTCAATTGAGTGTTCGGTCCCATGTGTTGTATATGGTGTTGTGAATTTCTGTTTAATGTGAATGATCCTTGTGTAAATCACCTCTGGTTGCAAATAAAGTAATCCATTATCTCGAGCAAACTTACCATGGCAACGCTTTGTCCGACAAACAAACCCAAAAAAAACATGTCTTGCACATCTTCATGTCAATGTCCTCATTTACCCTAAGTTTCATTTAAAATGCTTCAAAACTGTAGAAGGAATTCGCAATGTTAGATGTGAAGTGCAATAATTATATATATATATATATATATATATAATCTCGTATTATAGTGTTTATAATCTGGCACAATTTTAGATTTATTTTGATCTGTATGGTCGGGGAACCTCATTTCGTGCACTTAATCTAAACTGCAGTTATTTTATGGATATTACATTGAATACCTTAATATTCTTTATACCACTTTTTACATGCATTGTCTACTGTGCACGCTTGAATTGGCCCCAACATGGCGGCGTAATCTCAGTTGTCGTAACTCTCTGTATCAAGGGACTCTACCCTAGGGAATATTTTGTGGTCTGCTTTTTGGGCCAGGATGCTCCACTGTTCTAGGCTGGCTGTACGTGTGTATGGCTTAGTACATGCTGCACTGTGTAGTGGTAGGTGGTAAGCTGCCGGCATGCAGGATAGGGTCAGCATGTATCCTTGATATCAGTTTGGGCATTGGGCTGGACGGTCTAATGAGGTGAAAGTAATTAAACACTCTGCTAGGGATTGCTTCCCAGTGGGAAATAGACGGCCTTTTTATCTGAATAGCCGGTCAATCTGGCTGGCGGCCGGCACACTTTGACATTGACAACCCAGAGATGCCGACCATTACGATTTCGGCGTAATTTTATAAATAGAATGTTTTGGCTTAAACGGTATATTCCAAGGATACAAATAACAACAAACTCTTGAAATTAAGGACATAAAATTGGCCTCAGATATCACCAGATTGCAGGAAATGAGGTCTAATTTAAAACATTTTTAGCTCACCACTCATGGGTGGGGCCAAGTAGAGTGAGCTGGGTGGCAGCTGAAGTGGGGGCCTTGGCGGTGCGATCCTCAGCTACAGAAAGTAGCTCTTTTGTAGTTACCTTTTGTTGTATATTTTTCTCCTGCCAACCTGTGTGTGCAGCACCTTTACTTTGTACCGTAAATCACCGTGTATTAACAGTACCCCCATTTTCAGGCTCACGGCGGGGGAAAAAAATTTTTTAGTTCATAAATGCTTGCCAACTCTTTCATCTCAAATCAACATGCGTAAAGGTACTAAGCAATTTCAAAAAGAAGAAGAAAGGAGAAATCTGCCGTCCATCAATTAATCTGCAATAGAATTCATGTAAGAAAAGTTTGCCGTCAACTTGCCGATGATGTCCGCTCTCCAACGCCGGATGACTGACTTGTCCACACCGTGCTGCCGTCCTGCTGCCCGGTTCCCAAACTCTTCTGCATACCGGCAGACGGAGAGTTTGAACGCTGTGGTGAAAGCTCTTCGTGGCATTTTGAGAGGGTACAGGCCCGGTCACACCGCCCAAACTTTGCTGTAGCGTCCCTTGAACGGTAGGAAGAGGGGGCCGAATTTCAACAACGCTCGTCACTGCGCACAAAATGGGAAAAAAAAAATAGAAAACACGGGCGATGTCCTAGCGGTGCACGCAGTGGCCGCTATAAGCAGGTGGCCGTTCTATACAGGTGGCCGCTAAGACAGGTTTGACTGTACGTCACCCCCCCAATTTTAAGAGATAGAAATTTGACAAATAACAACATAATCAGTGTTTTTTTCTTATATCCGTGGTGCAAGTGGACAATTTAGAAGCCCTCTTTTCTTCCATAAATTATTTTACTTTTTTACTTTACTTTTTTTTGCCACTGAAAAAATACACACAAAAGCATTTGCTAGGAAGATACATTTGGATGGATGATATTTCCCCATTTAGAAAAGAAGCTCCAGATGAATCCATCATTGCACTCTACTTATGGTTGTTTACACTGAAATCTAATTGCATTTTATGTGTTTTATTCTATATATCTGTAGCTGTCTGTGCTGACACTGGCTAAAAATGGATTCTGCGTTGTGTTCTTTGACGTGGTGAGTGACGAGGAGACAGCTGCAGTTCTCTTGCCAGCCAGAGGGGGGCGTTTATTCTCTGTGCACAACACATAAAATGTACAGCAACCTGAATAAGCTTCATGCACATCTCCTAAATAAAGAAAACCACATGAAAAACAAACTCCTCAAAAGTAGCTTAATTAACAGCAGTGAGTTGTCTTCAAATGCTGTGCATAATACAGAGAGCACACAATGGCATGAAATGTATCTTATATTCACATTAACACATTAAAACTTTGTTGCCACCAGACTAACACACCTCCCCTCAGCAGTCCAGAAGGCGACTGAAGAGGAGCGCGACAGAATGGCAGGAAATGACATCACAGCGATGTCAAAGTTCACAAAACAAAAAGGAACGGAAACAAAATAAGACTGCCCATAAAAAGATGCTTATAACAACAAATACATACGTGAGAAATGAAAAATGAATTATTGGTGAAAATAAATTAACTAAATTAACACATCGGTTACATATCTATGCATTTATACGTAACGGATATGACGTTTACGTCTGCGCTACGTGCATTCCGTACGTTTTTACGTAGTTTAGTTTTGGTGGATGCCACAAGACGAAAGATACATCCCCATGCTAACCCTGTCTTTTAACAAGAGTCACTTCTAAAATAACCTTCCAACATATGACATGTATGAAGTATGGTTATTGACCATTTATCTTCATATTTTTAAAGAATAATAACTACCACAGCACGTGATGTCGCAGAAGTGCTGTCGTAAAAAGGAGCTAAAGGAGGAAGTGACGCATGTGCAGGGCCGATTGCGTCCCGGGTAGGTATTGCGTAGTGACACTGCCTGTAGAGGGTGCCCATCTTCCACACAGCTCATTAGCATAAACACTACAGACACCCAACCTAGTGTGTTCCGGGTGAGGCTTTTAAAGTCCACCATCAAGGCTAGATTGTGGACAACACATGATGGTTGAAAAACACTACAACGCGGACATTTCATGTTCTAAACACGTACTCAAAGTTGGCTGTTCTTTAAGCTCTGCCAGAGGCTGGAATATCAAAGATCTCTTCCTCATGCCCAGCACACGAGCAGAATCGTGAGAATTGGCCAAGATACGACCTAGAAATAGAAATAAAAGATATACAGTATGAGTGTGAGGACGACATCATCAATACTTGAGCGTCCTCACCGTGTCGGTAGCATTCCTTCAGTTTGTCAGTCAGCCACAAGACAGACTTGATCCCCATCTTGGTGGCAAAATTCCCGTCAAAGGGGCTAGGGGTTTCCCCTAGAGTGTTTGCTGCATTCCCAGAATGATTTCATGATGCCGCACCTGCTGCATGTGTCCCAGTATATTCTTCCTACAGGCAAAGACACCCTTGCCCTCCTCTGGATACAGATTGAAGAGAACATCTGTGGTGTAGTTGCCGTTGCATTTCTCATTTCTGGACAAAAGAAAAAGGACAGGCAACGATGAATGTGTCAAGATTTTTGTTTTGAGAAGTTTTCCATCCAGACCTCAGAATGAGTCCTCTCTTCACCGTTGTCTTCATCTTCTTCACCAGATGTTCCAAGTTTACCTACAATCACAAAATTTAGGGAATATTGCTTAGCAGCGTTCCTTAGGACGTATGGCGGGCCTGCCAGCCTCTGCTGCTTCTCTACTCTTTCTGCCACATTGCTGCAGTGGCCTTACTATGTTGTAGTTTGCCTTCCTTCTGCTGGCCTGTGTGTTCTTTTCCCTGCAGATGTCAAGGAGCCTGGGCACCCCTGTGATGATGGCTCATTCTTCCATTTAAGCTGACTGCTTGCAGCTGGAGGGGTTGCTGGTTCTTTGTTCTGAATCCTGCTTGTCGCCCACACAAGGACTCCTGCTCAGCTATTCGGATTGCTAATTTTTAGTTTTTGTGTATGATGATCGCTAGATACTTTATTGATGTCCAAGAGAAATGGACAGGTATTAGGCTAGGTTAGCCCAGGTGCTTCCCAGCCATCAAACCAGCTCTTCAGCTACCTTTTTGACTGCTTCATGGCGTTGCTCTCTCTTTGTCTTTTTGACAACACCATCGCCTTCTATTTTGCATGTGAGTGTTAAAGTGACATGAAAGCAGGAGTACATTGATGAATAGTCATGATAGTGCATGGTATGCTTCTTACACTTAGGTCAGTGACAAAGACATTGTACTGAACTGTATAAGTGTCCATGACACCATCCACATTTGTTGGCTTCCAATGCGATTTTTTTTAATAGTCTGACCGAACCGATCCTATACCGTTCTTTTTTTTCATGTTGTAATGTGTTCATGAACACATTACAAGTCATAGTACGGTATCAGTTACCGTACCTATTAGCGGTAGTCGGTATGAGTAGCGGTAGTTAGTAGTTAGTGGTATTAGTAGTTTTGCTGAGTTACCTTTTAGTGCCAAGGAGGGATCCACCCTTTCCAATCCATCCAGCCACTCCAGTCCAGCCGATAGGTTCGATCTGTCCAGGGAAAGCGTTCGTCGTGAGGGGTCATGCTCCCTGAGTGGAGCGAAGAGTCTTCAGCTATTTCCATCCCGTGGGCCAAGCCGTCAAATCCATCGTGCACGGCCAGCATCTGGTGACCCTGCAGGAGGCCGGTTCTGACGACCAAACGAACGGCAGCATGCATGCCGGGCACCGACCCGAAGCAGTCTCACAGCGAACAACATCCGACTGACTGTGAGATCCAAAAAGAGGTACCGGGTTAGGTAGGAGCACGCAAGCGCTCACTACAGACACATCCATTTGCACTGCCCGCCTCCTCCTCCTCCTCCTCAGCCCTTGCAAGCAGGACTGGGGCACGTGAGCTCGCTGACCGACAGAGGGGTGCTTTTCTGCAGCGGGACCGCGCTTGATGGAAACTTATGCAAAATGTGAAATTAGGAAGAAAAAGTCACGTGGTAACTTAATATTCTTCCCAAATCTCAGCTCCATTGATTTGGCCAAAACAACTTATGTTATGGGTTACAAGAACGTCATTTGAATATTTATATTATGTGTATATTTGCCAAAACATTAACCAGAACCCCCCAGACTGAGAGACATTATTTTCCCCAGAGCGTTCAACGACTGTACAGACTGCTATTTGCACTGCTGCACTTTATTTTCCTATGCTTTGATATTATTATAGGTTGCTTTGTCCTTGTGCCTCCTGAAACCGAGAGCTACTGAACTAAATGGAGAATGACCATAAACACTTCTTGAATCTTGCATCTTAACGTGTTTCTTAACAGTCCTACAGAAGCCATGTTTGGTGTGGGAGAAGCAGGGGTGGGAGACGAGTACCCGTGAATCCCGATTCAGTAAAAACAAAAACTTGTGTAGTTTGAACCACTCGTTCATGACTTGCACATGTCTGTGTCAAGTTTCACGGAAGCCAGTGAGTAGTTTTTGCAAAAAACAATAATTAACACAAACAGTGAAACTAGTTCTTGCCATTATGCTTTGGCCTTTTATGCTGCTCTGTGTCATTTTAAAAATCTATTTTTAGTGGTTTACGTTAACTCATTCAATACCGAAGATGTAGTTATACATTTTTATAAACCTATCAAATAAATCCTATCAAAGTATTTATACGTCTTTTATGGGTTTTTTTGCACGGGAGGAAAAAAGAGATGATGATGCAACTTTCCACTAATGTATTTCACTTCAGAGCAATTTTAAGCCATAAAAACGGCCACAAGGTGGCAGAAGTGCATTTAATAAGCTCAGCAAAGATCATGTGGATGGAAAAAGTGCACATGACAGGAAGGAGGAAGTGTTACAGCCTGGCGGAGTGTAGCGTGCAGAAGGTTACGCATTGTAGGGAAATTTTAACCCATGCGTGTACACACAAATGCACACACATAGTTCAGTTCCTAATGTCCATCCATTCATCCATTTTCTTTCACTTATTTGCGTCCGGGTCGCGGGGGCAGCAGTCTCAGTTGGGAAGCCCAGACTTCCCAGACTCCGGCCACCTCTTCCACTAAAATGTATGTATGTATGTATGTATGTATGTACTTTATTTATCCCACAGCGGGGAAATTTACTTGTTACAGCAGCAAGCAAGCAAGACAAGTAAAGAGAACAGTGTAAAGAAAGCATAGTGTCTACAACATGGTTCAGGTGGTGCAGGTGTTGTAGAGCCTGACAGCGGTCGGTATGAAGGACCTGCGGAACCTCTCCCTCTTATGAGAGGAACGAGGAATGAGGAACATTCAATGACACTCACAGTACAACACCAAAGATGGCAGGATGTGGCTCCAGATATCAACAGGGGAGAACGGAAAAGAAAGAAAGAAAAGGAGGTAGGATTAAATAAGCTCTGCTTCTTCCTACCCCTTTTGGCATATGTTGAACTGTGAATTGTAACACGACGCATTCAAGGCAAACGATATGCATGTTCGAAATAAATTAAACCATAACCATAACCATAACTATAAAACATAGAATCATGTCCCCACATTATTCTATCCATTAAAAAGTAAAAAGAAAACATACTCACAGCCACTCCTGCATAGTGTTTTATTCAGATGACTGAATTGTATGTTATTTCATTATTTATTTAAATTAGGGATGCACCGATCCATCAGCCACCGATTAGGATCGGCCGATTTCTGTAAAAAACATGTGGTCGGGCATCACATTCAGTACGTGCTAACTGAACAACCTTGCTCTCTTGTTGTCATGATACTAATTATGTTTTGTCCTCAAATGTGTGTGTGGTTGTTTAATGAATATAAACACAGTGTGTCCAGCCTTTTGATGGTTTATTCTATGTTTCTCACTGTTGTAACCAAAAAGGAGATCACTGACATTGTCAAAAACTTTAAGGCAAAAACATCAACTGATTGTTATGGAATCAAAACGGAAACAATGAAAAGGGTCATCAATGAGATCGTAGACCCGTTAACATAGATTAGTAACTTATCATTTCAGACTGGAACATCTCCCAGCAAAATGAAAATAGCCAAAGTGGTTCCAATTTTTTAAAAAAGAAGACAAACATCAATTTACAAACTATCGACCAGTTTCCTTGTTACCTCAATTTTCTAAAATTATGGAGAAGCTATTTAATAATAGGTTGGACAAATTTATTAATAAGAATGAATTACTCGCTGGCAGTCAATATGGTTACAGAGCCAACATTTCAACTTCTATGGCACCGATGGAAATCACGGAGGAAATCACTACTGCTATGGACAACAGAAGATGTGCAGCTGCTGTATTTATGGATCTGACAAAAGCCTTACATACAATTCATCACAATATTTTAACATCAAAATTAGAAAGGCATGGAATTAGAGGATTAGTTTTGAATTGGGTTAAAATCTACCTAGAAAACAGGAAGCAATTTGTAAAACTAGGAGAATACACATCTGGGAGTTTACACACTGGGACCAAAACTGTTTAATTTGTACATAAATTACATTTGTAAAGTAACAAAGGACTTAAAGTTGGTATTATTTGCTGATGATACCACTGCCTTTTGTTGTGGGGAAAGCACACAAGAACTCATTAAAAAGGTCAAGGATGAAATGGTTATTTTGACGTCATGGTTTGACAGGAACAGATTATCCCTGAACTTAAGTAAAACTAAAATAATGCTATTTGTAAATAGCAGAAGGGAGATGTACGACCAAATACAAATAAACGGAGTGGACATTGAAAAAGTGAAAGAATATAAATTCCTGGGGATCATAATAGATGAAAAAATGAGTTGGAAATCTCATATTAAATATACCACAAAAGGTGGTGAGAAATTCTTCAATATTGAATAAAGCAAAATATGTTCTTGATCAAAAATCACTCCACACTTTGTACTGTTCCTTAGTATTAGCATATTTAATGTATTGTGTGGAGATATGGGGTAATCATTACAAAAGCAATCTCAACTCACTCAATGTACTGCAAAAAAGATGGGTCGAGGATCATTCATAATGCCAAGTAGAGAACACACAAACCTTGATTTTTAAAATCACAAATATTAAAATTCGCAGATTTAGTATTCTTTCAAACAGCTAGAATAATGCATAAAGTTAATAACAACTCGTTTCCCAAAAACCTCATACAGTATTTCTCAATCAGAGAGGAGAAATATGATCTTAGAGGAAAATTAAACCTAAAACATTTACATGCGAGAACTACGCTGAAAAGCCACAGCATTTCCGTGTGTGGAATTAAACTATGGAACGGATTGAGCGAGGAAGTCAAACAAAGTACAGAGATGAGCACATTCAAAAACAATACAAGCAGTTGATGTTTGCTAAATACAAGGCAGAAGAGTCTTGATCATCACAATGATGTTCTGTCATGCTTGTTTTTTGTTTTTGTTTTTTACTGTTATTTATTATTATAATGACTGTCATATAAAATATGAGATGGAATGCAGCAAGTGAACAACATGTACTGTAATAGATGTAGAATAGATGCGGGGTAGGATTAAATAAGCTTTGCTTCTTCTTACTCCTTTTGGACATGTGGAACTGTGAAAGAATGATTCATGAGATGTATTCCATTGGAACCTTCATGTTCAAATAAACTAAACCAAACCAAACCAAACCAAACCAAACCAAACCAAACCAAACAGGCGTTATAATGACAAATGACCACATGATAGCATGAAGTCGATGGCCACACTGTTTGAGTGGAGATGTGCTTGGTAAATAAAGTAGTGTACACTTTAAATGTTGCCAGTTGTAAGTAAAACACAAATAGAAATACATCATTGAACAATTTATTTCCCATATATTCATGTTATTCCAATGGGGAATAACAATGGGGAGTCGATTTGTCTCGTTCTGTTCTTGTTCTTTGTTGAGGATAGAATCCTTGATCTTGCCATGTCTGGAGTGAGGGGAACCATTTTAATTTCACAAAGCTTTTAAGATAGTCAGCAAGAGTAGAGAAGCATCTCTGGGGGGGTGTACATGCAGCAGGTGGGTGCCAGGCCTGTGGTGAAGGTGAGGGAGGAGCTGCTGCATCTGAAACCTGAGTTCAGGATTCTGGAGGAGCGGCTGTGGTTACTGTTGCCGAATCCTTTGCCGGGTCGACCGGCGAGGCAGGAGTTCTTTTCTCACTCTTCTTCTCGTGTCTTGGTGGCAGCACAGCATCTGGTCCAGGCCCATGGTGATGCCTCAAAGCTTGGAGGAGGTTATCTGTCAGGCGTCTCAATCTACCTCTGTTCGGGTGTGGGCCTTTTCCTTTGAGGATGTCACAGTTGCCAGTGAGCACTGGTGGTTGATGTGCTGTGTTGCCTTGGTACCTGCCTTCTCCTGGCCTGTTTTCTCTTTTTGCAGTCACACCTTGAGCAGGCTGGAGGCGGGGACGCTGGGCACACCTGAAGTTTATTAGTCTGTACCTATTTAAGCTGACTACCCGCAGCTGGCAGCCGCTGGTTTATTGTCTCGCTACGGCTGGCTACTCGTCCCAGAACTCCTACTACACAATCCTCGTGCTACGCCTTTTTGGACCCTGTCGCTCCCCTGCCATCCAGCTTTACTCCCCAAGTTTGTACTGCTCTTCATGGTGTTGCCTTTATTTGTTTTTCTGTTCCTTCTTTTGCCAAGACACCATCGCTTTCTGTTTGTGGAACTGCCTTTTTGCATTTTTTGTTATTAAAAGTTCCTTTGCAACCACACCAGCTCTCAGCCTCTGCATCTGGGGTCCAAACCACACCACGGACTTAACAGAATAAACCAGCCAAACCATGGACCCCGCGGAGCCCGAGCCCATTAAGCTGGCGCTACGTCACCAGGCCCAACGCCTGGGCAGACAAGAGGAACAAATGAATGCATTGGGTTCGTGCATCAAAAGCCTAGCGGACCAACAAGACGCACGCATGCAGGCTCTGGAGACCCAGCTCGGCGCGTTGGTCGCAATCCTACAACAAGGCTCTTCCACCACCGCACCCCCCGCTAACCCTGAGGTTCCCGCAGACCCCTCGCCCTCGTCAGACGCCATCTTACCTGCATTCGGCGCAGCGCTGTCCAAACCCGAGAGGTCCTCCGGCGACTCCGGCGAGGTACACACCTTCTTGACTCAATGCGAGCTCCACTTCGAGCTGCAGGCAGCTGCCTTCCGGTCCGAGCGGGCACGGATCGCCTTCATTATATCCCACCTGACGGGCAGAGCCAGGGAGTGGGCCACGGCGGAATGGAGCCGTCGTTCCCCCATTTGCTCCTCCTATTCCGCCTTCACCAAGGCTATGGAACAAGTGTTCCAACGAACTCCTCCTGGTCGCAACGCAGCACGCACCCTTCTGCGGATAAGTCAGGGGCGCCGCAGCACCGTTGACTACGCCGTGGAATTCCGTGCGCTCGCAGCAAAGAGTGACTGGAACGCTTCGGCTCTGTTGGACGTATTCTTCACGGGCCTTGCCGACCCCATTAAGGACCAGATGATTCCGCTGGAGACTCCGGCGACCCTTGACGACCTCATCGCCTTGGCCATCCGCATAGAGAAACGGCTCAACGATCGCCTCACGGACCGGAGACGCATCACTCCTAGCTACAGCCACGGCAGCTACCAGGCCCAACAGACGCCGCCTCCGCCATCCGTCTACAGGGAATTACCTCCGGCGCCGAGGGTCGACGAACCTATGCAGCTGGGAGGGAGTCGTCTCACTCCTGCGGAGAGGAACCGACGCAAGCTCCTCCGCCTGTGCATCTATTGCGGACAGGCAGGCCATTCCATCTCCCGCTGTCCCGTCCGCCCCGACAGCCCACGCACCCAAGCAACACGCTCCAGTCCTACGAGCGCGCCCGCGGACACGCCCTCCGTGATGACGTCACCACCTGACCCGGCGCGTAGACTACAACTCCCAGGTACACTCTCCTGGTCAACTAGACAATTGGTTGCTTAAACACAACCCCCATATTGATTGGACTAAATCCTCCATTATCAATTGGAGTGTTTTTTGTCACACACACTGCCTCAAATCTGCGTTTCCACGCACTTGGTGCGCTCAGATTGAACTCCCAGAAAAAATTTATCTCACCTCTGTGCCTCCGGTCTACCACGACCTCTGGGAAGCGTTCAGTAAAGAGAAAGCTCAGTCACTTCCTCCGCACAGACCTTATGATTGTGCTATCGAGTTACTCCCCGGGGTTACCCTTCCTTCCTCGCGGCTATTTAACATTTCTAAACCCGAAAGGGAGGCTTTGGAACTTTATATCGCCACATCCCTCGCGGCTGGCCTCATTCGCCCCTCCTCTTCTCCATTAGCTGCTGGTTTTTTTTTTGTGGAGAAAAAGGATAAGTCCTTACGCCCCTGTGTAGACTACCGCGCTCTCAATGATATAACAGTCAAAAATAAATACCCATTACCGCTTATGGATTCCGCCTTCAACTCCCTCCACTCCGCCACAATCTTCACTAAGCTCGACCTCCGTTCCGCCTACCACCTTGTCCGTGTCCGAGAGGGTGACGAATGCAAGACCGCCTTCAATACCCCTCTCGGACATTTTGAATATCTCGTCATGCCCTTCGGGCTCACCAACACTCCGGCCGTATTTCAAAGCTTCATCAATGACGTCCTGCGAGACATGCTTGGTCATTTCATTTTCGTTTATTTGGACGACATCCTAATTTTTTCCTCGTCGCTTGAGGAGCACGTCCAGCACGTGCGGCTAGTACTCCAAAGATTGCTCGAGAACAAACTATTTGTTAAGGCGGAGAAATGTTCTTTTCACTCGTCATCCGTTTCCTTTCTGGGGTTCATTGTGGAACGGGGCCAACTTAGTCCCGACCCAGCTAAACTCCAGGCCGTGGTCGACTGGCCCGTTCCTACATCAAGGAAGCTTCTTCAGAGGTTCCTGGGCTTTGCCAATTTCTATCGTCGTTTCATTAGGAACTTTAGCCGGGTAGCCGAACCTTTGACGAAGCTCACATCTGTTAAAATCCCGTTTACGTGGACCCCAGAGGCAGACGCTGCATTCAGTAGACTTAAATCTTTATTCACCTCGGCTCCTGTGCTTACCCACCCCAATCCCTCCTCTCAATTCATTGTCGAGGTCGACGCCTCCGACTCCGGCGTAGGAGCCGTCCTCTCCCAGCGCTCTAGCGATGACCAGAGGATCCACCCCTGTGCCTTCTTCTCTTGCCGCCTGACCCCGGCCGAACGAAATTACGACATAGGTAACAGAGAATTATTGGCTCTTATCTTAGCCCTGCAGGAGTGGAGGCACTGGCTGGAGGGCTCCGAGCTCCCGTTCATTGTTCACACCGACCACAAGAATCTGTCATACCTCCGATCCGCTCAGCGCCTCAACCCCCGACAGGCACGGTGGGCCCTTTTCCTCACACGTTTCAACTTCACCCTGACCTACCGCCCGGTCTCCCAAAACGGCAAGCCTGACGCCCTCTCCCGACTACACGCACCTGTCCTGGAGGAACCCCGCCAGGAGTACATCGTTCCCCAGTCCCTGATCCTGGGGGCCCTGCAATGGGACATCGAGCGGCGGGTGGCCAACGCGGCAAAGGAAGTCTCCATCCCAGAGGGATGTCCGGTGGCCCGGCTGTTTGTCATCCCGGGACTTCGCTCCGAGGTCCTCCAGTGGGCCCACGGTTCCAAGGTAGCATGTCACCCCGGAGTCTCCCGCACCGACTTCCTGCTGGCGCAACGGTTCTGGTGGCCCTCATTCCGAGCAGACGTCCAGAGGTTTGTGGCCGCCTGTCCAGCTTGTGCGCGGAACAAGCCATCGCATCTGGCCCCAGCGGGGTTCTTACGACCGCTTCCCATCCCCTCCCGCCCTTGGTCCCACATTGCACTGGACTTTGTGACAGGACTTCCCTCATCTAATGGAAATACAGTCGTTCTCACCATAGTAGACCGCTTTTCTAAAATGGCGCACTTCATCGCGCTCCCCAAGCTTCCGTCTGCCCTGGAGACGGCAGACCTACTTGTCTCCCACGCCTTCAGACTCCACGGGATCCCTCTGGATGTGGTCTCGGACAGAGGCCCACAGTTTACATCAGCAGTCTGGAAGGCGTTCTGCAAGTCCCTCGGAGCATCACCCAGCCTGTCCTCAGGCTATCACCCTCAGAGCAACGGCCAAACAGAGCGAGCCAATCAGGACCTGGAGGCGGCCATTCGTGCGTTTGCCATCAGCAGCCCGCCTCCTGGTCCCACAATCTGCCATGGATCGAGTATGCTCGCAATACCCTTGTCTGCTCCGCCACGGGCCTTTCTCCGTTCCACGTTGCCTATGGTTACCAACCCCCAGCATTCCCTTCCCTGGAGTCAGAGGTGGCAGTTCCCTCCGTGGCTGCCCACCTTCACCGGGCCCGCCGGGCTTGGCGCAACACACGGGCAGCTCTGGGCCGGACTTCAGAGCGCAACCAACGCCAAGCCAGGACAAAGGGTGTGGCTTTCTTCCCGGGATCTACCCCTCCAAACAGACTCTAAGAAGCTCCAACCCAGGTACATCGGCCCTTACACTGTGGATCGTGTTTTGAACCCGTCCGCGGTTCGACTCCTTCTGCCAGAATCCCTCAAGATACACCCGGTTTTTCACGTCTCACTCCTCAAGCCAGTCACCTCCAGCAACCTCAGCCCTCCTCCTAGGCTGATCGACGGCTACCCTGCATTCACGGTCAAGGCCATTTTGGACGTGAGAAGAAGGGGCAGGGGTTTCCAGTATCTGGTGGACTGGGAGGGGTACGGCCCTGAGGATCGCTCTTGGATCTCCCGGTCCCTCATTCTCGACCCCACCCTCATTTCGGACTTTCACAAGCGTTTCCCGGAGAAGCCAGGTAAGCCGTCGGGTGGCGCCCATTAAGGGGGGGGTACTGTCACAGTTGCCAGTGAGCACTGGTGGTTGATGTGCTGTGTTGCCTTGGTACCTACCTTCTCCTGGCCTGTTTTCTCTTTTTGCAGTCACACCTTGAGCAGGCTGGAGGCGGGGACGCTGGGCACACCTGTAGCTTATTAGTCTGTACCTATTTAAGCTGACTACCCGCAGCTGGCAGCCGCTGGTTTATTGTCTCGCTACGGCTGGCTACTCGTCCCAGAACTCCTACTACACAATCCTCGTGCTACGCCTTTTTGGACCCTGTCGCTCCCCTGCCATCCAGCTTTACTCCTCAAGTTTGTACTGCTCTTCATGGTGTTGCCTTTATTTGTTTTTCTGTTCCTTCTTTTGCCAAGACACCATCGCTTTCTGTTTGTGGAACTGCCTTTTTGCATTTTTTGTTATTAAAAGTTCCTTTGCAACCACACCAGCTCTCAGCCTCTGCATCTGGGGTCCAAACCACACCACGGACTTAACAGAGGAGCTGAAATCTGATTGGACAAGCTGACTGTTGGGAATAAATTAACACAACTTCATAGAAGAAATACGATCATCCAAGTTGTAAATGTAGGTCAGTACTCCTGCTGGCCCTGACTGCACAACACTGACATAGAGCAGGGTACTGTGATTGTCATCGTGCTGCTTCTGCCATTTCTCCCAGTAAGACACCCAGCTAATTCCATGTGACCAGTTGTTCCTGTCACTTGTTGTTGTTCCCCATTGTTGATATTATAGATGATTATGTGATTGCATTTTAATGATATTACTACCCTGGTGACGTGCTGTATTTTGTTGATATGGGCATTAAGACAGAAAGGATGCAATACATTTTAGTGAGCATTGCTTCTATGAGGTAAACATGATAAATAGTTCACCGAAATCCTGCTTGGATTTCCGTTGTCTTTTTTTCTGGCGCCCTACTGTAGTGTAGCACCACACTACAGTATAGCAAAACCAGCATAGAGTAACTGTGTTCATTGCTTATGTAAAGGGTGCAAATGTTCATCCACACAAACGATATATCCTCTGAAGACTGCTATAGCCAGCGCAGCCGTGCCGCTCTATTCCATAAGCCATGAGCCACCTAATTATTGTCTAAGAGTGGGCCCCAGGATCCTCTCTGCCTCCAATGGGTTAGGGTTAGGGTTAGGGCTTCATGTACACACACACATCGGAGCTTTTCTTTGGATGCCATGTTTTTATCTTATTACGTTGTATGAACAAGGGAAGTTGCTGCCACTCTGATGAAAAGATGTGCACAAAATGTGTGACAACATGTGACTTCTGCCACATAAAGCCTTGCTATTGTACAACCAATTAAGAAATGTCTGACGGAACAAAACATTGTATAACAACATATACAGCACGGTGTCAAATCCACATTACGCACTTTAATTCGATCCTCGCTGTAAACTATATTTATGATGTGTTTTATCCTTTCTGGGAGACTTATTGATCTTTTCACTGAACATGCTTTACTTGTTTTAATCAACGCATTTGCTGACCAAATGAAACGCCTCTCTCTCTGCAATGCCACACCTTGTAATATTGGCTTTTTGTATATTATTGATGCTATGTACAACTGCGACGTGATAGTGATGGTATTAAGAGGTGGATTCAAGTCACTGAAGTCCCCGATGAAGGCCCAGGAACCAAATGCAACTAACCTAAACCTTTTCAAGTGCTTTTTATGTAATAACTATTGGTAATAATTAAGTAGTAATGCAGTCGTCCCTCGCCACTTTGTGCTTCGACTGTCACGTTTTTTCAAAGTATGTTAATTAAAAAAAACAAACCCTTAGCATATTTAAGCACATCTCTGAATATACCGAGGACACCCCTGGTCTGACTCACCTGCGTTCCATGCAGGCAGTGACGTTGTGAATGGTCTCTATTAGGGATGTCCTGTCACGCCGGGGAAAGGCGATGTGGGTGAATCCCAGGACGGAGACACAGGAGAGTTCCAGCAGTCAGAGCAGTTTAATAATGAGTCCAAACAGAGGAGAAAAAACAACAACTGAATAGAATAGAATAGAATAGAATAGAATAGAATAGAACAGAGCTTTATTGTCACAGAAATTTGTCTTCCAACACGGCTTATAAAAATTCACTCACAATGAAGTACAATATAAAACACACAACAAAAACATTCTGTCAAGTTCTCGGTGTGGTTAGGACCCTAGATGCAGAGGCTGAGAATTCGTGTGGTGATACAGGACTTTTAATAACAAAAATGCAAGAGAGAGTAGTTCCAAAAACAGAAAGCGATGGTGTCTTGGCAAAAACAGAGACAAAAAGGCAAATGAAAGTTACACCAGGAAGAAAAGTACAAACTCAGGAGTTAGCTGGACGGCAGGGAGGCGGCAGGTCCAAATTGGCATGGAACAAGGAGTGGTAGCAGAAGCACTCGGGTGTGTAGCCAGCAGAGGCGAAACAATAAACCAGCGGCTGCCAGCTGTGGGTAGTCGGCTTAAATGAGTATCGAGTAATTAGCAACAGGTGTGCCCAGCGTCCCCGCCTACAGCCCGCTTAAGGTGTAACTGCAACAAAAAAGAGAAACAAGCCAGAAAAAGGCAGGTACTAAAGCAGTGACAACCACAACAAACGGTAGTCACTAGCAATTGTGACACATACTACAATACAAGAACAACAGTGCTACCGGGTGCTGGTTAAGATAGTTACTGCAACTGGAATGAAGGATTTCTTGTAGATGTTTTTGCGGGCCAGTGGGGTTCTGCATCGTCTGCCTGACGGCAGCAGAGTGAAGGAGTGGTGCAGGGGGTGTGTGGCATCCTCAGTGATGAGAGTGGCTTTTCTCAGCACTGATCGCCTATACAATTCACAGAGGGGAGTTTGAGGTGTTTGAGTGATTTTACTGGCCTGGTTTATGATTCTTGAGAGTTTTGTTTTATGTTTGAGTGTGAGAAAATTGTACCAGGAAGAGATATTACTATATGTGAGGATGGATTCTATGAGTGAAGTGTACACAAGAGTTAAAATATCTTTGCTAACATTAAAAGATCTCAATTTTCTCAGGAGGTGGAGGCGTTGTTGTGCCTTCTTGAAAGCAGAGTCTGCCTGGTGTCCAAAAGACAGGTTCTTGTCTATGTCCATCCCCAGGTATTTAAAACAGTCAACCTGCTCCACCTGCTGGCCATGAATAACGAGAGGTTGAAAGAGGCTTGCAGTGCCTTTCCCTGTGGCTCCACAGCACAACTCCTTTGTTTTAGAAACGTTAAGTTCCAATGAGCTCTGAGCAAAGCCACAGACCAGAGTGTGGACCTGCTTCTGGTACTGTGTCAGAGCCTCCATGTCCGTGACGTGTGCCACCAGAGCCAGGTCATCAGCATACTTGATTAATGACAGTCCTTCAACAGCGCATGAGATGTTGTTGGTGTACACTGAAAAAAGAATAGGTGACAGCACACAGCCCTGGGGGAGGCCAGTCTTTAAGACAATTTGGTTGGACCTAAAACCATTTAAAAACACATGCTGTGGCCTATCACATAAGAATTCCTTGATCCATAAAATGAGCATTGTATGAACCTGGAGTGATGACAGATGTTGTAGCAGTGTGTTGTTATTTACAGTATTAAAAGCTGAGGAAAAATCCATTAATAAAATCCTTGTGTGGGGGTGTGTGGAATCCTGCTGCTTGGTGACCTGATCTAAAAGCATGAGGCTTGCCTTCTCTGTGCCACACTTAACTTTGGCGACGGTGCACAAAACAGGACAGGCGCCGTAGATATACCAGAGACACAAAACTATCTTCGGCGGACGGGCTACTGGGCCGCAGGACGGCAGCTGAAGCAGCTGAGCAGAGGTGATTCCAGAACACAGAACAAACATGCGGTAGATAGGAGGAATAATCCAGCGCTGGCCAGGAGCAGCTGAGAGGATGATAAAGGGTGCTAATGGAGAACAGCTGCAGGAGTCCAGTAGCTGCGCCCAGCTCAGGTGTCTGCTTCTGCAAGACCAGCATACGAGGCATGAGGGGACAAAACGACATAGTGAAACAGCATAATGCAGACAAACTTAAAGGGAACAAACCTGTGTCACCGTAGAGCGCGACATGTCCGATAATATCGGCCCACCGATATTATCGGACATTCCTAATAGAGATATTGGCATAAAAATGTAAGATCGGTATCAGGATTTCTCCTATAATGAAATCTGATAATAAACATAATGCTGTAGATCAAACCGCCTCTCAAGTGTGTAAACAACCGTGGGTGGCTAGTAGCAAGCTAGCTTGCTCCTTCGTTTCTATGCTTCTTATAATGTTTCAACTCCTGGAAGTCAGCGACGGTAAAATCCGACAGTGTGTGCGTGCGCTCGATTGGGGAAGTCCGTGGAGACGTCCATGAAAATGCTGCTTGTTCACAATATCGGGTGTATTTTGGTATACACGTTTGTAAGGTAGATTACTTCTTCCGCTTCAATTTCGTATCACATTTATATTGAGTGTTGGACCACCTCGACTCATACGAGTGCTGTGAATGTGAAGTCCAACTTTAAGTCTTTCAAACTCACGGATCGGAGCTTGAGGACAAGGTCAAAGGTATGTAGGATATAAAGACAGCATCTATCTGCCGATGAAATGTAATTAAAATGATATATTAAAATATATATATATTTTTTGGGAGTTCCTGTGTACCTGCAGTATGTAGTGTGGCGTGGAAACCAATACGGCGTGCTACAATACGGCGTGCGAGGCCTACATGAAAATGACAGTTGATGTTTTGCAATTTGGTACAATGTTGCTTACAGCCACGTCGAGAAGCTAATTGCTGATACTGTATGCATTAGCTTCACAGCAGATTTGTGTTAATTATCGGTATCGGAAGTTGAGAGTTGGACCATGTCGGCATGTCGGAAATCCCTAGTTTCTATGTGTGCATCAAGGCAAAATCACAATGTACTGTGTCTGTTGTGAATGATGGCACAATATTACAAGCTCATAAAAGCAGTTCAGCAAGTATAACAAATGTTTATCAAGATAACATTTCTGGTTATTATAGCCTTAGATCCTTTCAATAACTCATTATCCTGGTTTGGGAACACAACATGAGGCTTTGAATTCTCCTTTTGAGTCAATACAAGTGGCCTTGTAACATGTTGCATCCGGGTTTTCATGCTCCCAGTTATGAAGCAGAGGAATACAAGGCTCGGGTTGGGGGCGGCCGTCCTGCTTGAAGGAAAACACATTTGACACGGCTCGTCTTCTTACTCCACGCAGTCCCTGCTAAAGGCTTTTATTGAATTTGCTCAACTTTAGACAATCTTGCAGTTTTTATTACACACAAAAACCCCCCCAAAATATGGGCACATTTTGTCATAGCTGTCTACTCTTTTGTCCAATAATTGTAATTACTCAGCATTTTGTCTACTCACGCAACTGGAGGAAGATGATGCACGTTTTTAAGCTTCAGCATGGAAGTGGCTGAATCACAACCTGTGCTTCCTGTTTTCGGTGGCAGGAATATCTCTACTAGAGTCAGCATTTGGCCAAATGAATCTTAAGATAGTCCTCCTTTACATGATTATCTTCCAGAATATAAATAGACAAAGGAGTTCACTGATAAGGAGTTCATTGGGGTCACTGAGTGTTACACGTGTAATTGTCAAACCTAATTAGGAGAAGCTGCATAGAAAATGGATGGATGGAAAACGTTGTATTCCTCGAACAGGCACATACGCTGATGAGCGTTCTTCACGCTATTTTTGTCATCAAAGCTGTTCCATGTGTTGTTTTGGATTTTGAACTTTGTTGACATGTTCTCTGTCTGTGCGCCTGTGCCACCTACCGTACATCATCTTACTGTATTTATAAGTCGCCCTTTGGGGGGACATGTATTCATTTCATAAAATCCGAGACCAAGAACAGAACATTTCATCTTGAAAGGCAAGTTATAGTAATAACAGTAAAATGGAGAACAACAGGCTAAATAGGCGTCTGCTAACGTAACGTGAATTCACGTAACATACGAACAGTTAGTCAGATAACGACAGCCTAAACAACCTGCAGAGTCATCTGTATTCATTGCCTGGGCACCTACCTGGGCGTGGAGACGTAACTGCACTGCTGACAATTTTGCTTGCTCACTTTTAGCCCACGATTAGCTTTGTTGCCTTCATTGCAGTTGGAGTATCGTCCGCTTTTTGCCAGTCCCTCACAAGTTTCTCGTTCACTCTAAACTTTCTTTCTGCTGCTCGATGACCTTTTTCGGCTGCATATTTCACTACTTGCAGCGTGTAATCTGCAGAATATGATTTTCTTTTGATGTGATATTTTCTTTGATTGATATATGATTTCTATCCAAACCATAGAAGAAGAAAAAACGTCGTCTTCCGCTTACCAAATACTTCTGCGAGTTATTATGGAGTATAAGACACCAAAATATCAGGAGAATGTCGAATGAAGTGAGTCAAGTCCATCTAAATATTCAGATGTTGTGTTGGCTTGTCGTCAAAGCTCACTTCTAGTCACGTGGTGACGTCATCGTTCTCGTATCGTGTAGCAGATACTGGCTACGATATCTGGCTGTCAGTGTGAAAAAAACGTATATAAGTCGCTCTGGAGTACAAGTCGCAGGACCAGCCAAACCATGAAAAAAAGTGTGACTTATAGTCCAGAAAGTACGGTATTACTAATTACACAGTGCGGTTAAAACTAATCAGTGGAAGGCCAGGGTAGGATTTAACCTCATTCTTAGGGCCTGAGCATTGAGAGCCATCAGTCGTGCAAAGGCCCTACTGTAAGTGAGTCGCTCTATCGTAATCATCAAAATCGTCAAGATGACGAATTGTCAGATGCATCAGGACTGGAACCCTCAGATCCGAAACTAACTCGGAAGCGGGTCATATTCACTTTTGCTACATTTGCTTGGGTAACTTGCCACTAGTTTCACTAGTTTCAGATGCACAGGAACCCAGCTGTTTGGGTTAGAACCGTCCCCAACCAGGCCTTGTATTCTCACAAATCCATCCTACAAACTTTGACCAAATAAACTCAAATCGGAACCATGCAAACAGATTTGGGCTGCTCCTATGTGGGATCCCGCTTTGACGTGTAAAGGGTCCTCAAGTCAGGGACGTTCCTGGGATGTTTTTTTGCCGGGTTGCAAAAAAGTCAAGTCCACATGTGCCGATAAATGTTAGAATGAACTCCCTCCCCTTCACATGTTAGCGATCTGCTCCTGTTGCAAAACCACTGAACCACTTGACTTCCTTCCGTAAAGAACATCAATCCAACACAAAATCTGGAATTTGGCATATCGTGTCAAACTTGCGAGTGATGTGTGATTGTGTCACCGCAGGAAGTTCTGACATCCTAAAGGGTCTTATTCCTCAAAATGGAACAAAGGTGAAGTGGCTCTTTGGAATCATTGTCTAGCATGAAAACTCAAAGGTAAGAATTCCGTTTTTATTTGAATTTGTGCTGTTGTTCTCTTGTTGATGTTAACGTCTTCTGCCCCATGTGACTTTTTAACGTTTGCATGATGCATTAAACCACAGCCTTGACGGACATGTTCTGCTTGATCTTCTAACATTTCCACATCTTATCAACTGGTGACACATTAGTGTCTGGGGATGACATGCATACTGACAATGCAGACAATTCTTTTTTTTTTGTGGTTTTGGAATCAATTAACTGCACACCAAAGGCATTTACTGTTTAGACCACATCATTTCAGAGTGTATAGGACTTGACTGACATTTGGAGAAGGTCAAAGCATTTTGTCAGGAATGAACGGTTAACCTTGGATCTGCTGGGTCATACTTAAGATCAGCGATCCAAACCAAAAGTGGAGTCGCAGATATCCGCTGGAGAAGATCACACCATAAAAAGAAAGACAGCATCATGACTTGAAACATTGCTGGAATATGAGTTTTAGGTCATCACTTGTCATTGAGGGGTGATGGTGGGTTCCTGCTTCAGATCAACAACATCATCATTTCATAGGCGTAGTTTTCATAAAGATTTTGGTCGAAGAAGAAATGATCAATCAAGTTGTTTGAGTTTAGAGTTGACGGTGTTTACATTTTTTACCTTTTGTAGGGGTGTCCAAACTGCGGCCCGAGGTCTATTTGTGGTTCACAGCTTTTTTTGATCGTGTTGTAGAAATATAACAACTCTGAAGTCATAATGGTGATGGTTTTATTTCTTTTGAACATGCATGCACATAACAATTTCACAGGTCACAATTTCACATGCCCAAAAAGGAGTAGGAAGAAGCAAGGCTTACCCCCATCAATTGCTAATCCATTTCATCATATAGCCTTTGCCAACTCTCAATCGCATAAAAGATTGATAATGATGTATTACAACAGCAGTTGGAGTTGTAAATCAATATAAATAAATGATTAACATCCATAATAACTAATAATAATAGTAAGTAATAATGATTCTATAATGACTTAAGAAGAAGTTAATAGACGACGGTAACATGTTTGGATGATGAGTGAATGCAGACAATTTGTGGTGTCTCGTGTGCTGCGATACTGCCCTCTCCTGTGTTTCTGTTGCAGTACACGCTCTACACCATCATGATGAGCAGACAAGCAACACCTGAGACTAATGGGCAACGGCCTTACTTAAGAAGCAAGCACACCTTCCGCCGTTGCCAGATCGTTGCCCTTCGCTTCCTGACTCAGGCTCCTGTTGCTCAGCAGTTACCCTCTTTCTGCCTACCTGTATTCTTTATTACCTGCCCGGCCACTCCGGCAGCGTTAGCGATTTCCTGTACTTTCCTGCTTTGAGTATTCAGCAGTGTTTTTTGTTCTATCGCCCTACCCTTTTGGTAGCTCTTTCTGTTTCTACCCTTTTGCCCATGTAGTATCCGGGTCTCCTTTTGTTGCTACTTCCTTAGTTGTCTTTTTGCATCTTTGTTGTGCTTCTGCTTGTGTTGTACTTTTACCCTTGCTGATTTGGAATTAAACACCTTTCCAAATCACACGTCGCCTCCCGCATCTTGGGATCCAACCCGCGGCACGCTCCGTTCCTCACACAATTAGATCATGAAACATATACTGTTGTTTCTCAGGTACTTAAACATGCACTTACCTGGATGCAGAATATCAAACAGCTTGTTGAGTTACCATGTTAGCACTACTATACTTTGCTGCCTCAATGTTGGTGTAAGCTATTTTTATGACATTCTTATTTTGTCAGCAAAAGTAAGCAGGATGTAGCGCGAAGCGCTCTTATTTTGAAGGCCGGAAGTGCGTTGAGAAAGCATCTTGACTTTTGCTAAAAGAGACGCAAATAAACTGAATAAACATGAATAAACCTGCATCCCGCAGCGGTAGGTCCTGTGCTTTCTTTACATCGGTGGACATCAAATTTGAACAATCCCGGGAGAATCGGAACGTTAGTCCCAGTTCCCGTTGACGTTTCCCTCCTCGTTGGCAGCAGTAGACTTCTACAAAAGTATGAAGCTACCAAAGACATTTGTTTGAACGCTTCTTATTGAGAAAGTGCGTGTGTTGGACTCCATTCAGATGATTCAGTGCTGCGACGCTTTCTTCTGTCAGCTCAGCAGCTTGCAGTCCTTGCTACACTGTGCATGTTAGATTAAACTGAGATGTAAAAATGCCTTGCCAAAGGGCTTTTGACTCTCACCGGCCACTGTAACAAATCCATTCAAGGAGAACATTAAAACTGTTTCCGTGGAAGAAGACAAAAAATATTGTCATTCTGAAAGCTCAAATCTTTCACCCATGCTCACACGTCCAGCACAAGCAAATACGGATCGTTATCTTGCACGTGCAGTATGATCCTGACAAGAATGCACCAACATACGTTTGCTGTCAGTTACTTGCATAGGGCACGGTAATATTATGCTGGGAAGGTGAGAAGCAAAGTCATCCGGGAGAAACTCAGAGTAGAAACGTTGCTCCTCTGCACTGAGAGGAGCCAGATGAGTGACACGGGCATCTGGTCAGGATACCTCTACAGGTTACGTCCGACCGGTAAGAGGCCTCGGGGAAGACCCTGGACACGCTGGAGCAACTGTGGCCTGGGAATGCCTGGGATCAGGATCTGCAGGGAGGTGCTGGACAAAGTAGCCGAGGAGGGGGAAGTCTGGGCTTCCCTGCTTAGACTGACCTGACCACGCATAACACAAATGTACACAAATCAAGGAGGCATCAGGTTTGCATCACGCTTGAGGTGCTTTCCCTTAAAAGAGGCCTACAAACCTTTTCTCCCTCACCTACAAAGCTGTTCTTTCATCCCTGCTCAAGACATTTAACATCCGTTTAAAATTGGACCCCATGTGACTCTAAAGGCATCGTAAATGTAACTTTGACCGCAGGTAAACCCAACCAGTCTGTGGTTAGAAGTAGCTGAACTAAGAGGCAAAACCTTGGACATAAAAAAAACAAGACACTGCAACAATTCCTGCCTTTTTATTTCCAATTTCCTACGGCAATGTACTAAACCACACAGACATGCGTAATTTGACATACAAACTTTGCGCTCTCTCAAAAAGAACAAGGAGAAGCTTTGTTTCTTAACTTTTGTGTTCTTCCCTTTCCATTCCCATTATGACAAGGAAGTGACAATTCTCAACAGGCTGCAGTTTGTTTAGCCCAACACTTTGGGACAGGGCGGGGACATGAGTCCCTGGGGACACATGAGTAAACAATTGTGGAGGACCAAGCCAATAAGCTGAACTAAATTATGATTCTTTATGAAATCAGGAAAAAATTAATTGTTTTGACAAGATGCGACTGCTAAGAGTAAATGCGATCATTACGCAATGGAAAATAAGTGTTGAGCCGAGGAGGGAGCAGAGCAAGGCACTGATCCAAACGAATTTGTTTGTACAGTGGAGCAGCGTTTGCATGTGTCAGATCCTTAACAGCAAGCTTTGTGTATGCTTCTGTGTCAAGATTTCAATTGACAGCTGAAAGATGCTTGTGTAGGCTCCGTGAGCTTACTCCTCCCGCTCCAAAGCCCCTGGGTCACACCTCCAAAAAAACATTGAGAGGAGGACGGTAAGGTCGAAATGAATTAATGACGAAGTTAAGTCAATATATTAGAAAGGTTTCAGCAAGGAGCACATTTTCCAGTTAATCATGAAGTAGTGGTATCACAGACAAAAGTGTAGAAAACATACATTTCTATAGTGGAGTTCAAGACGCCGAACAGAGCCATCCAGCAATTGGGTTTTTTTCTCCATAACTAGTCGCAACAAGTGAACAGATAACTTTTGTAAAAGCTGCAGGCATCTTACCGCTGACTTAGTTTATCTGTAATCTGCTTTAGGACCTATTTTGGTAGCCGTCACATGGGTTTTTATGTTTCAGTTGACAGCTGAAACATAAAAACATAAAGGTCAAACCACGCGCACAATGTTGACACTGTTCCGCACAGTAGTCATCAGTGCGTTTATCAAAAGAGTTACGGAATTAAGAGTAATGACTGAGGAGGTCAGTGCACACCAATTTGTCAATGACAATGAATTGCTGACATCAGGATTGAACACAAACCATGAGTTTGTTGGATTCTGCCTACGGGTGGCACAGGTTTGCCATGCAGAAAAATCCTGTTTTGATGTTGTGGCTCTGTCTGAAAAGCAATGCTTGTACTTCCAGCTTAAGAAAGCTTCCTTTGAACTTGCTGAATTGGCCATTGCTCTCACTCCTGATCACTGTTGTCAACTCCTCAGTAAGAAAAGTAGCTATTGGCTGTCCTAGACGGCGCTAGATGATGCGTTGGTTAATTTACATATTATTTGCATATGATGTTGTAAGAGATGCATAATATCGAAGGATATACACCTCCCCAGCGAGCCGTCTGGGAGGCGTCCTGACCAGATGCCCAAGCCACCTCATCTGGCTCCTCTCAATGCAGAGGGGCAGCACTTCTACTCCGAGTTTCTCCCGGATGACAGTGCTTCTCACCTTATCTCTTAGGGAGAGCCCAGCCGCTTGTACCCGCCATCTTGTCCTTTTGGTCACTACCCAAAGCTCATGACCATAGGTGAGGATAGGAACGTAGATCCACCGGTAAATTGAGAGCTCAGCTCCCTCTTCACCACAACGGACCAATGCAGAGTCCACATCAGTGCAGACGCCGCACAAATCCACCTGTTGATCTCACATTCCATCCTTCCCTCACTCGTGAACAAGACCCCGAGGTACTTAAACTCCTCCACTTGGGGCAGGATCTCATCCCCGACCCAGAAATGGCACTCCACCCTTTTTCCTTGGACTGGGACTTGGAGGTGTCGATTCTCATCCCAGCCGCTTCACACTTGGTTGCGAACTGATCCAGTGAGAACTGAAGGTCACGGCTTGATGAAGCCACAGGACCACATCGTCTGCAAAAAGCAGAGACCCAATCCTGCAGCCACCAAACACCCTGGCTGCGCCTAGAAATTCTTTCCATAAAAGTAATGAACAGAATTGGTGACAGAGGGCAGCCCTGGCGGAGTCCAGCCCTCACTGGAAATGGGTCCGACTTATTGCCAGCAATGAGAACCAAACTCTGACACTGGTCATACAGGGAACGAACAGCCTGAATTAGCTGGTCCGATACCCCATACTCCTGGAGTACTCCCCACAGAATTCCTCGCGGAACACGATCTAATGCCTTCTCCAAGTCCACAGAACAAATGTAGACTTGTTGGGAAAACTCCCATGCACTCTCAAGGACCCTGCCGAGAGTGTAGAGCGTGTCCACAGTTCCAGTGGGGCGAATCCTCCAACCGAATCTCATCGTACATCTTGCTGATTATGGTTGTCAATGTAGTCCCGCATGGTGGCTTGTATGATGGGGGGTTGGACGCAGTTTCCAACACCTCTGTTAACCCCTGGTCTTCTACTATGTTTACGGGCCTGCAGTTCATCGCGATAACCAGATCCAAAGTGTTCTGATGGTACAAACAGACCGCGCTCCAGTTGATGTTTCACCAGAGTTTATTCACATGAATTTCCTCTTTCCTCTTCTTTCCTCTTCTTTCCACTTCTCCACAGTGAGAAACTACAACAAGGCAATTAAGACAATTAAGCATTTCAAGGCATAAAGTACATAAAGTACATGAATGGAAAAAACAAACCCAACAGCCAAACAAAAAGCCTCTTCTGACCATAAATTTAGGATGTACAGTTATTAAATGCGTCTTTATATTCGTTTTTTATGTGCTGTTTGTCGCTTTTTGCAGCATTCCCAACTCTTTCTTAATCATATGACAAAGCCCTGCAAGTGTCCTCCTCTCGTAAAGTGATGTGGCCTGCCTCGCAGTACTCGGTTTGAACAGGAGAGGGCATTATGAAACTCGGCAGATGCAACACGTCTCTGCCACAAGTACCACCACGATCCACTTGGCAAGAACATTTGTCAGTTTAGTTAAAGATTCAAAATGAGATTAACGTGATTTAAAAAAATAACACACTAAACATGTCTAACTAATTCATCTCTTAATTAGACACCCCTAGTAATAATAATCAGAGTTGAGAGGATGAAGGGACTTTTTGCTGGACAGTAACGGACAAGCCCTGGAGGTGCTCACACAGCGTTAAATATTGCCGTAAAGTCATTCATTAGAGCATGTCTGCTTTTGGAATGAAAAGCTCTTTTCCAGCAGCCAATTTTCCACAGCTATTCCACCATTACTGTCCTTTCAGTTCCTCTTTGGTATGCTTTTTTATCTCTGCGGTTGGATGGCCAGTTCCATATCGGTGGAAGGCTGGTGGGAGGCTGAGGTATGAATGCCACCTTCCCAATTGCATTGGATTGAACAAATGAATTCAACTTGTTGGCTCGTGCACACACACACGGGGCGGACTCGTCTAACTTTTGGAGTGGGTCAGAGGCGGCATGTTCATGAGGAAAAAACGACGGTTCGAGCCCCTCTTCTTTCAAAGGTGGAGCAAATGAGTTTCGTGGTCATAACAGGCTTGAGGGACAAATATTACTGTTACTGCATTATTAAAAGGCCAATTTTGCACAACAGGTCAATATTTTAAAACAGGTAAAGAGTTCATTCATTTATTTTTTTACCATTTATAGTGTTCAGGGTCATAAAGGACTTGGAGCCAATCGAAGCTGGGCAGAGGCGGGGTACACCTTGGACTGCTCGACAGTCACATTGCATATACGCACAGTACAGTATACCGTATAGAGTGGAACCTGGAAGTTTTGTTATTAATCCCTTTGAAAAAGTCTGACAAAAACTGAAACGTACAACAACCCAAGCAATGTTTTCCACTGGAGAAATTGTAAATCCAATTGGTCAGTTCCAGCCACCCAAAAATAGTAACACAAAACGTGTGGATGCTTTGCTGCGGTGCTGTACGAAAACCGAGGCATATTTTTGTCAACCATTTTTGTCAATTACTGAATCGTACAAAGACCAGGGCTTAAAATAACGAGGTTCAACTCCATAAGCAACCATTTATATTCACATTCACACATATGAGCAATATCTAGTCTGCAATTAGCCTCCTGTGCAAGGAAAACTACTGCAGCACCAGAAGAAAAACCCACACAAGCAAAAGGAGTATCTGCAAACTCCACACAAAGAAGTCTGATTGGAAGATTTGAAATCTCAGGGCACTGAATCGATTGCAACTGGACTGTTCACGTTGTCTTACGAGACGTTTCGCCTCCCATCCAAGCAGGCTTCCTTCAGCTCATGCACAAAGATTAGATAAGACAGCTCAGGTCTTAGGGGGTGGTGCGTTTACCACGGTTAATTGGTTCCAGACCCGACCGCAAAGTAGGATTCAATATCAATAAATGGAATATTTTTGTAGTTAGATCATAGAAAACCTGCTTCTGACCTTCTAAAAAACTTTTTTTTAACAGTATGAGAGCCCTGTAGACATGAAATAAAAACCCCTATAGTCACCGCCTAATATAGTCGACATGATAAGCGATAATAAGACATAATAACTCACATGTTCGCATTTGGAAAGTTCCTTGCTGTCGTATCCCAAATGTAACGTGGGTCGATCTCATCATCCACCCTCACTATGATGTTTGTGGCTTGATTGCTATACAGGCTGCAGCCAGTCTGACAATAATGGACACTGCAACACTATCAGTACTACTACTGCTACTACTGCTGCCTTTGTTTACACCACATTGCACAACTCTTGTGCGCAGGCTAGGGGGTCTCTGTTGAGACACAGCGGAGCTGGAGGAGGTGGCCGGGGACCGGGAAGTCTGGGCTTCCTTACTGAGACTGCTTCTCCTGTGACCCGGACCCGGATAAGCGCAGGAAATGGACGGATGGAACAGCACAACAGGATGGAGTGCAAGTGGGGACAGCTTGTCTCAGAGTGTCTCCCACAAACCCTCCTATGGTGAGTTGATCACCCCTGGCATTCCTCAAGGTAAGCGTAATCATACAGTAGTAAGTACACACGCTGCAAAAACAGCCATACTTGAAATGATGATATGAAATGATATTAAAATGAAACAAGTTTTCTTATTTCTTATTTACCTATGAACAATTTTTGTGTCCAATTGGGCTATCATACATATTTTTGGAATGTGGAAGGAATACCCATGGGGGGAGTGTGGGGGTTCTGCACAAAGGTGTTCCGACAGGGATTTGAACCCAGGTTGCCGATTGTGCTAACCACTCCGCCACCGTTCAGCTAACATCCCTTCTCGTCGGCATGTTAGTTATGTTGGTGGCTTCTTCAGCGGCCTGAGCTTTTCAACAAGCATGAAGCAAATGATATGGATGGAACTTTTTTATTTCAAGAGTGTGATTGTATCTAAAATTCACTTCATTTTGGAAAAATATTGTCATAAACACTATCAGAATAGTTTTGGCATAATTTGTATGTAAATTAGTCTCAGATTTATAAACTATAAGAATAATCCAGACAATAATAATAACAAACAGTAATATCTTCTTGAATCACGTTTAATCATTTTACACATTTACACAGATTTTATGACTAGGTTTAATATAATACATCTTGGTAGACTCTATGAAATTTGCTGCCTTCACTTTGGTCCCAAATCAGCAAATCTTTAAGAAATGGTTGCTTAAAAAGGGACTTTTTAACTTTCTTGAAATGTAATTTTTGCAGTGTAGACATATTTTCCGTGTTTGAGTTTGTTCTTAAATTTAGGAAGTTCAGAAACCAGTTCTTAATTTAAGACAAATATGTATTCATCTGTTCTTGAAGAATAATCCAAATAAGTTTTTTTAGCTTGTTGTTTGAAAAAAGAACTCATTTCTGCCAAAAATGATCTTCATAAGAATTGGCTAGCTGTACTTTCTTAATATAAGATGATTTTTGTGGAAGTGGAAGTTGCTAGACAACATATTTTTTGAAAAGGTTGCTCAAAATGGGACTTTTTTACGTTCTATATATACATACAGTCAAACCTGTCTTCGCGGTCACCTGTATAGAACGGCCACCTGCCTATACCGGCCACTGAAAAATCCCCCACAGAAAATTTACGTGTTATAGACCCTGTGTATAGCAGTCACCTCGCTAACGTGGCTAGCGGCCACCCATTTTGTATCCCTTGGTCAATATCTGACCGCATATAGCGGCCAAATTACCGACTCAAGTACAAGCTTCATGCACGAAAACGTTTTGTTTTTCAATCAATGAAGCCGTCGTGTGTAGACTTTAATTACTGAGTTGTAGGTCAGTCACAATCATTCACAAGATCCACACAAACTGTCAGTTGTTCGACATAACAAAAGCCGTCTTCTTTGGAGCTTGCTACTAAAGTGACACCGTTTATTTCCTGGTCAAACATATAACTTTAAGAGCATTTGCACCAAAACATTACCGCAAAGTAGGCTGGGAACAGGACGTGCTCCCAGCGACGCTACAATACAATACAATGCTGCATGCACGCTAAAACATACGCTAACATGCATGCTATCGTATGTTTTTAAAAAGGCAGCGGGAGTAAAACATTGTTCGGTTGTACTTAATTGAAGTATTTTAGAATGTACTCACGTTATTTTTGATCAATCCTCATCCACAAATCCATCAAAGTCCTCATCTTCTGTATTCGACATAAAAAAAGCCGTCTTCTTTGAAGCTTGCTACTACAGTGACACCGTTTATTTCCTGGTGTGAGACAATGTGCACTGGTCAATACTGTAATGCCGCTTGTTGTGGGGAAGGAGAGACTCACGTCGCCGATGCACTTTAATCGCTTTATTGACATCGGAGAACACTGCAGGACTTTACATCTACACACTTCCCAACTCTCTCGACACTCGCAATTAGCACTCAGCCTAGCTCTTCTGCTCGTGACGTTGCACCGTCACTTCCCGTCACTTCCTGATGAACTAAAGCTCTAATGCCACTCTGCCGTACAGGTATTTATAACCCACGAGTGAGAGAGGGCGCTATTGAGCCATTATTCCATCCACTGTTAGAACAAGTGGAATCACAACAAGTAAACCTGTTACATACACACAAACGTGTACAGTAGTTTGCAATTGAAATTTGTTCAAAAATAGTTATAAACACATTTGAAACAAGAAACATGTAATGTAATAATGTTTTAAATGTAAAGATTATATTAAAACTTTTTTTTATTAAAACAAAAATTTTCGTCAAAAAAGTTTAAGATCAGCCAACCAAATACAAATTCAAAAACAAAATATTAAAAACAAACATAACAAAAGACAACACTAGCACAGCTTTGTTCTGTGGGTGGTGGAGAATAACAAGCCTAGTAGGTCTTTACAACTTTTATCCGCAGTCCCACAGTGCCCTCTACTAGTCAACATTCAAAATGGCCGTCAACCTGTCTATAGAGGCCACCTGTCTATAGCGGCCACTCTTGCAGTCTCCCTCTAGTGGCCGCTATAGACAAGTTTGACTTTATATGCGTGTACCGGTACCATGAGTTGGTTGAGAGTTTTCTCACAGTCCACAATTGGCTCCTGTCAAATAGAGCTGCTTGGTCCTCACGGACTCGTGCGCACCACAATATGCCTTTTTATTACGTGGACATGTGCGGCTTGTCGTCCGGTGCGGCATATACATCAGAAATAACGGTATATACAGTCTGACTTCAAGGAAAACTGCACCAAGAGTTCACCATGAACTTTCATTTAGCCTCTCAGACTTTGCCTTTCTTCTGCGCCGGGAGAACGCAGCAGCCTGTGGGCCTGGTGAGCTGAATACCCGGCGAGCAAAGCATCCGAGGCGTAAACGAGGCAAGCGGTCCGGCCTGCATGCTAGGCTAAAAGCTAGAGCGACTAGGCCACCGCTACCAAGCCTGCTGCTAGCCAACGTCTGCTCTCTTGAAAACAAGATCGACGAACTAAGAGGAAGGATTACAGCTCAATGTGAGATCAGAGAGTGCTGTGTGCTCACCTTCACAGAAACCTGGCTGACGGAGGATACCGGGGAGATCGGACTTTAGCGTCTGGTAAACACAGAGGTGGCAGCGTCTGTGTTTACGTAAACAAACGGTATTGCATAGATGTACAGACGATGGAAAAGCACTGCTTGCAGGACATTGAGCTGCTGATGGTGAAATGCAGACCTTTTTATTTGCCTCATGAGTTTAGCGCTGTGTACTTAACTGCTGTTTACATCCCACCACGAGCTAATACCGCTATCGCACTGGGCCTCCTGCATGACATCATTGATAAACACGAGACCAAACACCCGGATGCTGTATTCATTATATCTGGCGATTTCAACCACTGTAACCTCAGGACTGTCCTCCCCAAATATTACCAGCATGTAAGCTTTCCCACGAGGGAAAATAACATCCTGGACCAAGTCTACAGCAACATGAAAGGTGCTTTGAAGGCTGTTCCAAGACCCCACTTTGGAAAGGCCGACCACATCTCCATATTCCTTTATCCAACATACAGACAACTTCTAAAGCAAGCTCCCCCTGTAAGTACAGCAGTTAAAGTGTGGAATGAAGAAACTGATCAAGTACTTCAGGACTGCTTTGGCTGCACAAACTGGGATGTGTTTAAAACTGCAGCGGGGAGGGAAGATTGTACTGTTGATTTGGATGAATACGCGTCTGCTGTTACTGGCTACATTAGCACATGCATAGAGACTGTTACCACCACCAAGTATTACAAAAAATACCCTAATCAAAAACCGTGGATGAACTGTGATATAAGGGCTAAGCTACGTGCTCGTTCGACTGCAATTGTCATGGGCACCGCTGAGGACTACAAAAAGGCCAAATATGACCTGAGGAGGTCCATACGAGAGGCCAAAAGACAGTACAGACAGAAGCTGGAGGGCTACTAATCCACCTCAGACCCTCGGCGCATGTGGGCGGGGCTCCAGCACATCACAGACTATCGACAGCGGAGTAGCGTAGCCACGTCCAGCCATACCACACTTCCAGATGAGCTGAATGAGTTCTATGCCCGCTTTGACTCCCAAACTCCTGATGAGCAGAGAGGGTGGCTGGACTTGGGGAGCACACAGGACTCACCTCTCATGGTGACATCAGCTGATGTGCGCAGGGTTCTGAACAAAACAAACCCACGAAAAGCAGCAGGCCCAGACAACATCTCAGGACGTGCACTTTGGGTTTGCTCATCAGAGCTAGCTGATGTGCTTGCTGACATATTTAACCTGTCGCTTGCACAAGCATCTGTACCGACCTGCTTTAAGTCCACCACCATAGTGGCCGTACCCAAGAAGAACAACATGACCTGCTTGAATGACTATCGCCCTATAGCACTCACTCCTATTGTTATGAAGTGCTTTGAAAGAATAGTCATGACCCACATCAAAAAGAGCATCCCGGCGGCAACTGTGGACCCTCTACAGTTTGCATATCGCCAGAACCGGTCCACGGATGATGCAGTCAACACTGCCATCCACACAGCGCTTTCTCACCTACAGGGCCAGGACACATACGTCAGAATGCTATTTATAGACTATAGCTCTGCTTTTAATACAGTCAGCCCCCACAAACTCACAAATAAGCTCCTCACACTTGGCCTGTCACCCTCCCTCTGTAACTGGGTGTTTAACTTTCTAACAGGCAGGCCCCAGTCAGTCAGAGTCCACAATTGCACATCCAGCTCAAGAATTGTAAGCACTGGGACCCCACAGGGGTGTGTGCTGAGTCCGCTCCTCTACACGCTCTTCACCTACGATTGCGTGGCCTCCCAGAACAACACCAGCATCATTAAATTTGCGGATGACACTACAGTCATCGGACTGATCACTGGTGGTGTTGAAACATCATACAGAAGAGAGGTGGCGGACCTCATAGCTTGGTGTCGTGATAACAATCTCTTTCTCAATACAGATAAGACTAAAGAGATGATCATCGACCCAAGAACAAGGGAAAAGGAGCCGCATAGACCCCTGTTTATTGATGAGACTGAGGTGGAGAGGGTGAAAACCTTCAATTTCCTTGGCACACACATCAGTGAGGACCTCACCTGGTCTCACAACACCCAACAAATTATGAAGAAGTCCCAAAGGAGACTGTACTTCCTGAGAAGACTGAGGAAATTTGGCATGTCCACCACAATTCTTAGTTGCTTCTACAGATGCACTATGGAAAGTGTCCTTACCGCCTCCATCACTGTTTGGTACGGCAACTGTACAACACGTGACAGGAAGGCACTCCAGCGGGTGATCAAGACCTCACAGAACATTGTTGGGGCAGCCCTCCCCTCACTGCAAGACATTTATAAAACTAGAGTCCTACGAAGAACACACAACCTCATCAAGGACAGCACACATCCACAACACTCATTATTCACACTTCTACCGTCAGGCAGACGCTACAGGAGTTTGAAGTCCAGGACCACAGGGCTGGAAAACAGCTTTTACCCACAGGCCATCAGGCTTCTCAACGAAGCACTCACACACGCCGCACGCAACACACACACACACTCATAACACTTTATTTATTTGTATTATTTATTTGTATTAATGTCTCTTCTGTTGTTGTTGCTTAACTTATTGGTATTTATGTTTCTTATGTTCTTATTCTTTCTTGTGTTTTTCTTTCTTTTCTTGGGAGAATGAACAGAATAAGAATTGTAATTGTATTTGTATTTGTATTTGTACTTTATTTATCCCACAGCGGGGAAATTCACTTGTTACAGCAGCAAGCAAGTAAAGAGTGCATAGTGACATAGTGACTACAACATGGTTCAGGTGGTGCAGGTGTTGTAGAGCCTGACAGCGGTCGGTATGAAGGACCTGCGGAACCTCTCCTTCTTACACCGTGGGTGTAACAGTCTGCTGCTGAAGGAGCTGCTAAGGGAAACCACAGTGTCATGTAGCGGGTGAGAGGTGTTGTCCATGATGGATGTCAGCTTAGCCAAAATCCTTCTCTCCCCCACTTCCTCCACGGAGTCCAGAGGACCGTCCAGGACAGAGCTGGCTCTCCTGATCAGTCTATTGATCCTGCTCCTGTCCCTGTCCGTGCTGCCCCCTCTCCAGCAGCCCACAGCATAGAAGATGGCTGAGGCCACCACAGAGTCATAAAAGGTCCGTAAAAGAGTCCTGCACACACCAAAGGACCTCAGTCTCCTCAGCAGGTGGAGGCGACTCTGGCCCTTCTTGTAGAGGGCGTGGGTGTTGACGGACCAGTCCAGTTTGTTGTTAAGGTGAACACCCAGGAATTTGTAGCTGTCTACCAACTCTCCCTGGATGTTCACCGGTGTGAAGTGAGGTGTTTTCCTCTGGAAGTTAATGATCATCTCCTTTGTCTTGCTGGTGCTGAGTTGCAGCTGGTTAAGCTCACTCCAGCTAACAAAGTCCCTGATGACCGTCCTGTATTCCAGATCATTCCCCTCTGAAACACAACCAACGATGGCTGTGTCGTTGGAGAACTTCTGGATGTGACACTGTGTGGAGTTGTGTGTGAAGTCCGAGGTGTAGAGGGTGAAGAGGAAAGGGTAGAGCACCGTACCCTGAGGGGCACCTGTGCTACAGAGTACCATGTCAGACACACAGTGACGGAGCCTCACATACTGTGGTCTGTTGGTGAGGTAGTCTATAACCCATGCAGTCAGGTGTTGGTCTACTCCCACACTCTCCATCTTCACTCTGAGTAGTGACGGCTGGATGGTGTTAAAGGCACTGGAGAAGTCAAAAAAATTGCATAGTATAACTGCCTGTTTTACTATGCATATGACAATAAAACTCTTGAATCTTGAATCTTTTTCATGCAAACAACATGGACTGGGTTCATGGCATGCTTGTCCTTGGCTCTGTAGGTTCTGCTAAATTGGTTTAGCGGAAGCAAGACATTCTAGGTCATCAGCTAGGTTGCACTTCTTTGATTTCACAGCGGCTATATTGATATCAGATAAACATAATTGTTTGGCTCTACTGCATTGCAAGATATTTCAGCATCAAGATGAAACCCCAGTGCATTCTAGCGTGACACGTGAGCATCAGGTCACACAGGCTTGTGTCTTTGTGCTGTACAGAAACAATTACGTTGCCATGCGTTGTTCTCGTGGAAGGGATGGAATTCTTTCTGCATGGTTTTGCCAAGAAATTATTGTGGGTTTCTTGATACTTTTGTCCATGGCTTGTCACAGCGTGTCGGACCTCCCGGAATTGCAGTGAACTGTCGTTGTTTTGGACAGGAACAACAGGACCGTGCAAGTGAAAACATTTGCAACCATTCCTGTCATTGGACAAGTATGTTGTGTTTTTTGGCTTCCAATCCGGTCCGATTTCTTTTTTTATAGTCTTGCTGATCCCGTACCCATCCTTTTTTTTTTTTTTTTTTTTTTAAATAATAAGCTTTTGTTACAAACATGAATTTGTGAAATTGAATATGGTTATTTGGCTTTTGTAACAACCTTTTCTGAGTCAGGTCCCAAATGTATAATTATTATTATAATTATTATATAATTTCCTTATCTTAAATCCAGTAAAAGATCCATCCAATAAAAAAGTCCATCCAATAAAGAATAAAAATGCAAAATATTTTTTGGGGAGGACTAATCATTTGACATTGTTATAGATAAATTTGTGATATGAACGCAATTGTAATTTATTGACTGTCCTTATTGTAAACAACCAGCAGTTACAGCGGCACTTCCCGTGTGAGCTCCCCGCACCATGACACAGCAGTCCGGGCACAGTGAGGTGGAACCACCGCTGGAGCCAGGGAGCCGAATAGCCAACGTCCAACATGAAACTAACTTCACCACGGTACACCGTGGACATCTCTGCATGTTGGTGTTGTTTGCCGTATCACGTTTGTGACGCATCGTCCCGATCTGTTGGCGGAAGCTGATATTATCCGATCTTCAAAATACAGCGGATCGGCAGCCAATCACGATCCTGAAGATGGGGACATCCCTAGTTTTAAGCTTTGAAAAGTGGCTATTGAGGGGACGTGACTAAAAGCTCGTAAACAATGGTTATAGATATGAACACAGATACTTCCGTAGCTGCACTTTAATCACATTATTGCTGTGTTTTTGTTTGTAGCTAGAGCATGGAAAACGTGTTTATGTCCTTCTAAATACGGCTTTTAGCATTATTAGGACCCTCCAGACATGAAATAACACCCCTATGATCACCTTTACACTCGTATTAGCAAACACAGTACACATAATAAAAGCAAAGAAGCCATTGTTCTGCTGTGACGTTGGTGGTTCAGAGTTGAGCTTCAGCTTGGCCTGGGTTACGGCTGCAACAGTGCTCCGTGGTTTTATTAGGGATTATTGTGGCTGTTGTGAAATAATTCAAACCTGCCCGACAGACTGTTGTTCTGGTGATCAAGTCTGGTGCTTGTGTGTCTCACCAAACATTGCTTAATGACAAGAGTGATTGTTGAAGTTGTTGAGGAACAGGAACGCCACCTTCAGGTCTGGTGGTACGGATCTATACAGTGCTGTCTCCGGTAGGGCGCTAAAAGACTGTGCAGACCAACTCGCAGGGGTTTTCACTAAAATATTCAACATGTCCCTAGCACAGGCCAGAGTCCCATCCTGCCTTAAGTCCTCCACCATCATCCCTGTCCCAAAAAAAGACCTCCATCAACAGCTTAAATGACTTCCGACTAGTTTCCCCTCACCCCAATCATTATGAAGTATTTTGAGAAACTGGTCAGAAACCACATCGTCCATAGACTCTCTCCTACCCCGGACCCCCACCAGTTTGCATACAGGACTAACAGGTCAACGGAGGATCCTGGACCCTGACCCACCTTGAACGCAAGGATAGTTCTGCCAAGCTTCTATTCACCGACTTCTCAGCCTCAACAGCAGCTCCCCGCAGGGAGGTGTGCTGAGTCCTTCGCTGTTCACTCTCTCCACGCATGGCTGCACCCCCACCCGCCCCAGCAGCCACATCGTCAAGTACGCAGACGACAGGACAGTGGTTGGACTCATCACAGGAGGAGATGAGACTTCATAAAGGAATGAAGTGGAAACAGCAACAATAACCTGGTCCTCAAGACCACAAAAACAAAACACATAATTGTGGATTTCAAGAAAAGCATCGGCGGGAACTGTGTGGAGAGGGTCTCTACTTTCAAATTCCCTGGCTTGCACACCTGGAGAAACAACACCACCACACTCATCAAGAGGGTTTTTGACCAGCAACACCCTCACCAAGACTGCTCGTGTCCTTCTAGAGGCGCTCCATGAGTGTGTACTGACAGACCGCATCCCAGTGTGGTTTGTCAGCTGCGCTGCTCAGGAAAAGACAACACAAGGTCATCAACACAGGCTGCACTCTTCTCTCCCTGGAGGAGATGCTCAGGCACCACCGCCACAGGAAAGCCTGTGGCATCCTGAAAGACCCTTCTCACCCTGCACCTACAGAGACCACCTGTTCCAAATGCTCCCTACAGGGAGGCGGTACAGGATGCTGAAGGCAAAAACACCCAGACTTTGAAACAGCACATAATAATAACAGCAATAAAAACAGCAATCATAAGTGCAATATTTCAAATGTGAACTCCTGTAATATAACCATGGTGAAGTATGAATATAACTGGACAATATCTTTTTATTCATTCATACGAGACAGCTAATTTTAGAATACAAGTTCAGGGACGTTTTTACAGTTTTTATAGTCTGTAAAAAAAAAAGTTTTTATTTGTTTTTATTATTTGTCTTTAGTCTTTTAGAGGTTTTGTACATCATTTTCTTTGTACAACGATAATAAAGTGTCTGATTGTGATTGCGGTAACATTACTGACACCTAGTGACCAGTGTAGAACACTACATATCATATTTGAATGTGTCTTGTGAATGCCTTGTATTTGCATTTTAGGTAGCAAAAATAAGTAAAATCTGCTTAAATATGCATTTTTTTTTTTAAATAATAGACCGTCGTAAACTAGAAACAACAATGATGTATTAAATAATACATTAGAAAAACCATGACATGGTAAATCCATGTCGCCTGTCGCCTCTCCCAGCTGTTATTGGGCAAGAGGCAGGATACACTCTGGATTGGTCGAATTTAAGAAATTATTATTTAAAATCATCATTTTAATAATGTGCAAATAGTGGCATTCGCTTATACACTGACACCAGACTCAGATAAATGGTGCAGTGTGGGACTTTAGAGATCCTCAATAATTAGATTTATTTGATTGTCCACAACAAGATTGAACCACAACTAACCAGAAAAGAAGGACGTAAAATATTTTGAAGATCGAGGATTCAAGTCCCTCTCTGTGTGGAGTTGACTCCATGTTTCCTACAACATCCCGAAAAGAAGCCGTTAGGTTAATTAGAGACTCTGAGATGTGAATGTGAGCTGTTGTCTTGATAGACTGGCACCCACAGCCAGCTTGGGTAGGGTCCAGCCCACTCATGTCCTTAATGAGGACAATCTGGATAGAAAAAGGATGAATAAATAAAGATTGAGGTGTTGAATTGAAGTGTATACGGATGGATGATTTCTCACACACAGTTCACGACGATACACATCTGCATGATCACAAACCAGCATTGTCAAAAGTGCATGTAATTGGTTTGCAAAGTGCATTTTGTGTAGTACTTTTCATACCAATACACTCTGTGCTTTTAGCTATTTAGCAAACTAGTCCATAACCACACAAGACCTTTATTATCAGCCATCATCTGAGAACATTACATTCTCTATAAAAGCTACAAAAGATGGTCAGAAATGATCTCATCTTCATTTACCCACGCCATTTTCAGACGTCTAAAGTCACTTAATTTTTGCAAACACGAGGATACATAGACTGGTAGTCATGTTTACTGTAGATGTGAAATAGAATTAAATGTCTGACTTCGTTTTAAACCAGGTGTGTCCAAACTCCGCATACAGAAAAGTTGAAGGATACCGGGGTTGGGGGGCACTTTGATAAATTTGTGGGTCGATATATGCTAAGCTAGCTGAACACAGAAGGTTTTTACAACAGGTTTTTACAACATGTTGAGGACCAACAAGAAGCAAGCTGCGGGCCAAAACTGCCCCTGGTTTTAAACAGCCATTTTTAATTTGGTGCCCTGCTCAAAACCCAACTTTTAAATATAATCAGCTTTAACTCCACTTGTAGACATTTGTGGTTCAACGCTGACCTTTTCTTCAAACTCGAGGCATATCGAGTAGAATAATGACACATTTGTATAGTTTGACTTTTTAATTTTGGTTGAAAGTGAACTAAGTCAAGAGCGCCTTGTGTTTGTCAAATCCAACAAATAATACCTAAAGGCCTTAGATGGCTTTTTAGGAAGTATTTGGAAAGAAAGATGTTTAAATGCATGTTTTCCCCTGCAGCCTTCCTTTCATAGGTTGACAAGCCTCTTTCTTGTGTCGGTTTGGGTGAGCTTGTCCAGGATAAACACGTAGCCTTGAGCTAGTCTGTCTTCATCTCATGTGTTATGTTCTATTGTTCGACTGCACTTTTTCCAGCCCTCTTCGTCACAACAAAGTTTAGTGTAAGTGCGGCCCCCCGACTCTAGGGAGATGGTCAGGGGCACTTTAGTTGACTAAAGCCAGCACTGAACTCCCAGTGAGCTTGTCATTCAGTGAAATGAACAGGGGGGGCTACCAGACAGAAGTTCCAACGGAAGGACATTAAGGCGTTCCCAGGCCAGCTGTGAGACATAATCCCTCCAGTGTGTCCTAGGTCTGCCTCCTCCCGGCTGGGCATGCCCAGAACACCTCATGAGGGGCGCGTCCAGGAGGCATGCGGACGAGATGCCCGAGCCACCTCAACTGGCTCCTTTCCATGTGAAGGAACAGCGACTCTACTCTGAGCCCCTCCCGGATGACTGAGCTCCTACCCCTATCTCTTAGGGTGAGTCCAACCACCCTACGGAGGAAACTCATTTCAGCCGCTTGTATCCGCGATCTCGTTCTTTGGGTCACGACTCAAAGCACATGACCATAGGTGAGGGTGGGAACGTAGATCGACCAGTAAACTGAGAGCTCAGTTCTCTCTTTACCACGACAATCCGGTCCAGTGGTTTGGTTTGGTTTGGTTTAGTTTATTTGAACATGAAGGTTCCAATGGAATACATCTCATATCATTTTTTCACAGTTCCACATGTCCAAAAGGAGTAGGAAGAAGCAAAGCTTATTTAATCCTACCCCCCATCCAAATCTACATCTTGTACAGTACATGTAGTTCACTTCCTGCATTCCATGTCATGTTTTCTGTGGTAGTCAGGATAATACATAATAGATAACGTTAAGACAGCCCTCCCAAAAAAAAAAAAAAAAATATATATATATATATATATACAGTATATACAATATATATATATATATATATATATATATATATATATATATATATATACATACATATACATTAATAATAATAATAATAATAATAACAATACTAAGTAAATAAATAAATAAAGAACAAAGCTTTTTTTATAAACAAAAAAAAAATAACAAACCTGACAGAACAATCAAGACTCTTCTGCCTTGTATTTAGCAAACATCAACTGCTTGTATTGTTTTTTGAATGTGCTCATCTCTGTACATTGTTTGAGTTCTTTACTCAATCCGTTCCATAGTTTAATTCCACACACGGAAATGCTTTTAGGTTTTTGGGTAACGAGTTGTTATTAACTTTATACATTATTCTAGCGGTTTGAAATGTACTAAATCTGCAAATTTTAATATCTGTGATTTTAAAAATAAAGGGTTTGTATGTTCTCTATACTTGGCATTGTGAATTATCCTCACTAATATGTGATATTAAAAATAAAGGTGTGTATGTTGTCTATACTTGGTATTATGAATGATCATCACTAATATGTGATATTAAAAATAAAGGGTTTGTATGTTCTCTATACTTGGCATTGTGAATTATCCTCACAGATCTTTTTTGCAGTACAGTGAGTGAGTGACAGTGACCGTGTTACTGTAGACGCTGCGGTGATCCACCTGTCGACCCAACTTCCCTCACACGTAAACAAGACCCCGAGATGCTTGGACACCTCCTCCTGGGGCAAAACCTCACTCCCAACCCGGAGGGTGCAATCCACCCTTTTCCGACTGAGAACCATGGCCTCGGATTTAGAGGTGCCGAGTCTCATCCCAGAAGCTTCACACGCAGCTGCGAACCACCCCAGTAAGCACCGTAGGCCATCAGGACCACATCATCTGCTAATAGCAGAGACAAGATCAAGGCCCCCCAAACTGGACTTGCTAGAAATTCAGTCCATTAAAATTATGAACAGAATTGGTGACAAAAAGCAACGTTCACCAGGAAGAGGCTTGACTTACTGCTGGCAATGCAGATCCGGTTGTACAAGGACCGAATGGCACGTAGTAGCGTGCCACCAATCCCATACTCTCGGACCACCCCCCACTGGACAGCGCAAAGGACACGGCTGAATGCCTTTTCCAAGTCTACAAAGCACATGATGGCCTCCAGTACCCTTGAAAGGGTGTAGTGTTCCCGTGTTCCGAGGTTGGACTAACGGTGGTACCCTGGAATAGACTTTCCCAGGGAGGTTGAAGAGTGTGATCCCTCTATAGTTGGAACACACCCTCTGCTCACCCTTGTTGAAAAGGTGGACCACTACCCTGGTATGTCATTCCAGGGGTATTGTTTCTTGTCAGCCAAGACAGTCCCTCAACATCCAGAGCCTTGAGGAATTCAGAGTGAAACTCGTCCACCCCCGGAGCTTTGCCACTGTGGTGTGTTTTGAGTACCCCAGATACTTCAGCCACAGTGATGGAGTGTCCTCATCCACAGTGTCCTCGTTCATATCCTCAGACTCTGAGACTGTAAGGAAAGTATGAAATAGTTGATAAAAGTACAGAATAAGAATTTCATTGCGTAGTAGAACTACCTCTTTTACTGTGCATATGACAATAAAACTCTGGAATCTTGAATGATTAGAGTTAAGATACTTGTAGTTGTTTATTCTTCTTCAGGAGTAGTAGTAGTTGCCCTGTGTATGCTATCTACTTGTTGCGTGTTAACTTTCTGTGAAATGGGTGTCACGTTATTTCTTTTATGATACCGTGAGTCAGACTGTTCTGTTGAGTAATGTCCTCCTGCAGTTTCTGATTGATAAGCTCACCACAAGTTTGGCTTTGGCTAATACTTGCCTAAACACAAATCATTAATACAAATCAATGAGGCCACAATATGAAATGTTTCAGCATTTATGGCTGACCATAACTCACGTAGTGTAACAGTGGTCAGGGGCGGATCTAGGTTTTTTGAAAAGGGGGGGTGTGGCCGAGGCCGTAGGCCGAGGCGCTGGAAATGGAGCAGGGAATCTGGGGGCCCTCCCCCAGAAAATTGTTTAAAATTATAACTCATTTCCTGCAATCTGGTGATATCTAAGGCCAATTTTATGTCCTTAATTTCAAGGGTTTGTTGTTATTTTTATCCTTGGACTATATCGTTTAAGCCAAAACATTCTATTTATAAAATTACGCAGAAATCATTACGCTCTGGGTTGTCAATGTCAAAGTGTGCCGGCCGCCAGCCAGATTGACCGGCTATTCAGATAAAAAGGCCGTCTATTTCCCACTGGGAAGCAATCCCTAGCAGAGTGTTTAATTACTTTCACCTCATTAAACCCTCCAGCCCAATGCCCAAACTGATATCAAGGATACATGCTGACCCTATCCTGCATGCCGGCAGCTTACCACCTACCACTACACAGTGCAGCATGTACTAAGCCATACACACGTACAGCCAGCCTAGAACAGTGGAGCATCCTGGCCCAAAAAGCAGACCACAAAATATTCCCTGGGGCTCCCTGGGGTACCTTCACTGGGACTGGGTGACTGGAATCCAGGATAGTTTATCATTTTATTAGCTTTTATTGTGGCAAAAAAAATTGTGGGTGCCTCAAAACGGGGCACCCCGCACACCCTCCTCTAAATCCACGCCTGGTGGTGTTTGTTGACCAGTTAGTCACTTGGTTGAATGCTTAACGAGGCCCAGTCTCAACCTCCAGTGGCTCCCAGTTGAGTTAGAGTTTCCAGGTAGCCTAAAAGGCATGTTTTGGGGCTCCAACAGAGATCTGAAACCTCGATGACTTACCTGTGAGGCGGACATGATAAGCACTTGCTCACCATGCAGCCCTTCATGTAATCTATGTCATTTTTAATGTTAATGTAAACTGGTATTAAGCTTTTTGGAAAATAACACAGAATAACTGTCTCGGAAATATTGATCAAATATTTGCTTTCTACAAGTAATGACAGGAATGACCCGACGGGGTTGAACACTATTGTTAGTCTCTTGAACAAGTGCAAATTCACACACCGATTGGACTGAGGGGGATGTGTTTTTTTTTCTTGGAAAAGGATATTACTTTCTTGCTAATCTTAACCTCTATCCCCGGGCTAAGGAGCTAAGACAGCTCTTTGTCCCAAGCTCCTCCTCACAATGGAGTGGCTTGTTTCTGCAATATCTGTGATACAGTTGTTCAGAATGACGGCAAAACGCACTTGACAAGTTAGGAAACAGCCAGCCGATGGTCTACTCAGACAAATGTTTAGTTTAGGATAACATTTCAAAGGCTAGTGACTATTCATTAGAAGAAACAACAGCAATATTCACACACTTACCTCCTCCTGCCTTTCAGATAACGTAACCCTCCAAAATTTATGTTGACATAAATGGCTTTTACACTAACATTTAACCCAGCCTGTCACTCAAGTTTGTCAGTCAAACTACGGTGGAACCTCTAAAGTCAACCCTGTGCGTATGTATATGTATTGTATTTGTCTGCTGGGATGTGTGACTGTGTTGCTGATGTCCAACAAGCTATGGAATGATAAAGATACTGTGACTAGCACGTGCACAAATACATCCATGCATTGAACACGTGCAATAACATCTGCACACATCTGTGTGTAAGAAATATGTCAAAAACCAGCAGGTTTTTTTTGATACCATAGCACATAGCAATTTAGCACGTAGCACTTTAGCACTCACGTACTTTATCTCTCCCCAAACTCACACTGTTTTATGCCCAATGTTTATCTGTCTGATTACAGTTGTCCCTCGCCACATCACTCATGGCTTCACTCCATCACGGTTTTTCAAAGTATATTAATGAATAAATCATGGTTGTGTCGTGGTTGACTGTGGCCCATAATTAGTCCCAAAATATGCACATTTAAGCAAATTCTATGTATTTTTGGCCCAGATTAAGCATTTTCAAGCATAAAAATGGTTAGAACTGAACAAAAATACAGATATAAGGTATTCCACACTGGTCACTAGGTGTCAGTAATGTTACATTTGTTACATTGATGAGGCAACAGCCACCGCAGGAAGTATACAGGAACCGGAAAGGAAATAATGAACAAGGAACTCTCCCAATGCTAACATGTGTGAGTCTATATTATGTCTTATTTTCTCTTATTATGTCTAATATACCCATTAATAATATGTGCCCTGCAATTGACTGGCGACCAGTCCAGGGTGTACCCTGCCTCTCGCCCAAAGTCTGCTGGGATAGGCTCCAGCATACTTGCGACCCTAGTGAGGATGGGCGGCATAGAAGATGGATGGACAAACCGTTAATAAAAGTGTAAAGGCGACTATGGGGTGTTGGTTCATGTCTAGAGGGCTCTAATAATGTAAAAAACGTATTTAAAAGGTCGTAAACAGGTTCTCTATGCTCCAACTATGAAAATATTCTGTTTAGATATAAATAGGAAATCCTACTTTGCAGCAATTCACTTATCATGGTCGGGTCTGGTACTTATTAACTGTGATAAACGTGGGATGACTACTGTTTTTCCTTTTGTATTCTTTCTTCGTTTATTTTATGTCAAGTGTTATTGCACTTATCACCCTGCCCTCAGGGACTAAAGATAGAAATTAGCCACTGGCAATAATCTTGCATAGTTACATGAAAGTGTCGATCAATATGCAATGTCCCTGTCTCTTCTAAAGAAATTGTCACGTTTCGCAGGACAGGAGCTAGCGCTTCCTGTCTTGCGCTGTTATTTTGGCAAGCTGTGCTTCCGGCTCGGTGGAAGAGGCAGGTGCTTCACTTCTGGTGCCCGCGCAGCTGTCGCCAATTAGTAGCTGTTAAAAGGCCAGCGTCGTCATACGTACGGCGCTGGCTCATTGAGTTTGTCACTCGTGCGATAACTTAGACTACCTACTTACCTGTGCCTTGGAATGTACCTGTCAGTTTTTTCCCACAGAGCTTTCCTCTCTGTCGCGTTTTGTTCCCATGTCTGATTTGTGAGTATCTGAACGATTAAAAAACGTTTTATTTTTGGCACACCGTCGCCTCATCTCTGCATACTGGGGGTCAAGCACTTGACAGCCGCCACACACTCGTGACAGAATGAGCCAGCCAAACATGACCCCCGCAGAGACAGTTCCCCGCAGCTTCGCGGAAATGGCGGCTTATTACAAGTGTTTGCTGCGGGACCACGAGGCACCTGGCGGGCTCCTGGAGAGCTTCCAGAAGATGATGAGTTGCGTCGCCAAGCTCAACGGGGTGATGGGACTCAAAGCCCACCTCCAACCCCATCGCCACCCTTCCGGGGACGTCTGGGATCCGTCCCTTGAGGAGGGGGCTATGGTCGGCTGTGCACCCCCAGCTGCACAGACGTCTCCGGAGTCAGCCGCAGGGACGACTTTCCGCCTGAACGAGGTCAGGTCATCTGCGGCGCCCGCGATCCTTCCAAGCAGGGCCGAGGTTGGATCACCCCAAGGACCGGCTCCTCCTGCGGCTGAGAGCGAACCCTCACCTCTGACAGCCGAGACCCAGCCGCCGACCGCCGAGGCTCCTCCCTCACCTCCTACAGCCGAGCCCCAGCCGCCACCCGGGCCCGTCCACTCCCGCCGCCTCCCACTCCGTCGCCGCGGACTTGGCCGCTCCCGCCGCCTTCCACTCTGTCGCCGCGGACCCGGCTGCTTCCGCCACGCTCGCCGGCTGCACCGTCGGGCGACCCCCTGTCGCCACCTGGGATCGTCTCGCCGGCGGTGGGGATGCCGGTGCGACTTCGCCGTTCGTCCGGTGGTGGGGGGCGTGCAAGTCCGGCGACCCTCCGCCGATCCTCCCTCCACCCACCCTGGAAAGAATGGACTTAGGGAACGTCTGGAATCCGTTCCGTGGGGGGGACGTACTGTCACGTTTCGCAGGACAGGAGCTAGCGCTTCCTGTCTTGCGCTGTTATTTTGGCAAGCTGTGCTTCCGGCTCGGTGGAAGAGGCAGGTGCTTCACTTCTGGTGCCCGCGCAGCTGTCGCCAATTAGTAGCTGTTAAAAGGCCAGCGTCGTCATACGTACGGCGCTGGCTCATTGAGTTTGTCACTCGTGCGATAACTTAGACTACCTACTTACCTGTGCCTTGGAATGTACCTGTCAGTTTTTTCCCACAGAGCTTTCCTCTCTGTCGCGTTTTGTTCCCATGTCTGATTTGTGAGTATCTGAACGATTAAAAAACGTTTTATTTTTGGCACACCGTCGCCTCATCTCTGCATACTGGGGGTCAAGCACTTGACAGCCGCCACACACTCGTGACAGAAATAAATCTGCAAATCTTCAAAAGTTGAACCCAGTAACAGCCCCAGAATGCTGGCTGGTTTCCATTTTGATTGGAAACCATCAAAAAAGAATAGTAATCATAATCCTGCACTTATATATGACTAAATAGCCTACATTGATTGCAGTCAATCCAGCTGTATGGTGGTAATGTGTGGATGACACTGGTTTCGTGGAAATTAGTGGTAGCTTTTTTATAATGTTGCTAACTAACACCAACACAAAGCAAGCATAGGAAGTGACACCACTTGCCTTGATGGTGGCAATCTGAACAACTTCTCTATATGTGTACATACAGTACCATTAAATCAAAGGTTTTATTGAGTCTACTCTCGTTTATGCTTGAGAGTATGCTAGAAGTACAGCTTTTGATACCAGTCAGGTGAAAACGATACCGCATTGTGCATGTGCACTATGTGTCTATTGCCTTTGTCTATTCTTTTCTCACTGTTGTAAATGACAGCTCTCAGTAAATGTTTAGCATCCCCTACAATAAAACTACCAAAGGGGGCTGTTTGCCATGGAAAGAAGAGGAGTTGTTTAAAGGACAAGAATGGATCCGTTTCTTTTCGGGAGTGAAGGAATGATGCCTATCTCTCGGAATGTTATTGGTCCTGAAGGCAAAGTCTAAAACATGGACCCATGTGCTCTCTTCGAGTAGGTAATAAACGTCCGTCTCACAAAGAATCTGTGAATAAAGTGAGAGCTTGGAGGGGATAAATGAAACATCCTTTGTTAAAAAAGTCCCTCCCAACCCAAAGGTTGGGCTTCCGGAAAAGGCCACACTGCAGACGGAACTTGAAGGAATACTCAGTTATGAGTTGACAATGAATGCATTCTCCGTTTTATCAGTCGCTGTCCTGCCACAGGGCACTTCCACCGAGTTTGTAGTCGTCTCCCCAGATCCAAGTGAGTTTCCAATAATCCCAACAAAGATGTGTGTGTTCAAGGAACATTATATGAGATACCACAGTGGACCTTTTTATCTATAAAGCCCGCGACTGATTCTGATCGGCTACAGAATGTTCAGATTTCAAAACTTTGCCAACTACAAATTAGTGGAATGGATTACCCTTTAACACTCTGCTTGAATGACTCTAATAGGCATTGTCACCATATATAAGCACTATAAGTCATCAATCTGCACAATGGACAGAAGAACCTCTCGTCCAAATCGGAACGCTCTGCCAAACATACCCTGCTGAAGATGACCACACTTCCTATGCTTGATTATGGGGACGTCATCTATAAAATGGCCTCCAAGTGTGCCCTTAACAGCCTGGATGTTCCCTACCATTCAGCCATCTGTTTGGCCTCGCAGCCCATCAGTGCCATCTTTTCAAATTGATAGGCTGGCTCTCTCGCCACACTCGGCGCCTTCATCACTGGCTTCTACTTGTCTATAAGACACCTTTCCCATAACAACTATCACCTGAGATCCAGTGACAACATTACGCTGTCTCTTCCAAAAGCCTGCAATGTCTTTGGCCAAAATTCCTTGAGTTTTGCTGCATTGACTGACTGGAACTCCTTTCGACACTCCCTTAAACTATCAGCTCTTCCTTCACTCCACCTGTTTAAACTGAAGCTGCAACAGTCCCGAACTGACTTGTAATTGTTGAGTCATTCTGGTCTTGATATACATTAGCAATTAAGCAATAAGAAGCTGTTCTCAGCTGATCTCACCTGGTAAAATAAAGGTGAAATAAATAAAATAAACTGGCGTAACCACCACCATTTCACCAAAAGCTGCAAAAACAAAGGAAACGCTTCCATTGCGCTTGCATTACTCAGACCTTCTTTCATTTTGCATAAAGTTGCCGATATTGCCATAAAAATGATATGTCGGTTCATGTTGATAATGTTTTCACTGCCAATAAACATCACGATGACGTCACATGGTAGCTTTTTTTTAGCTGATGCCGATAACTTCCTGTTTCTCAAGACCGGTAACAGGTAACTTTTTATATCTATTATTAAAAAAAAATTATTTAACTGTAGTTTTTTGCACACCTGGAGGTAAGAACGACTCAAACAAAGTTACATTTGACAAATTGTACCTGTAGATTTGTCCTTACCAAGTATCATGCCATCACTACTGTTAACAAAACATAAAAATAAATAAAAATAGCAGCGGCTCAGAAGTACAAACCGTGGCTCCAAGGGGTTTACTAGCTGACAAAAGCCAGTTTCTTCAACAATGGCAAAGGACTGGTCGGTCACACGTTACAACAAGATACACGAAAATACAGTAGTTACTGAGGAACTAACGGAGAACTAATGAGGAACTAATGACTAAGGTGCATAAATTCAGACTAATTAGTGAGGAACTAATGAAGAACTAATGAGGAACTAATGACTAAGGCGCATAAATTCTGACTAGTTAGTGAGGAACTAATGAAGAACTCATGAGGAATTAATGACTAAGGCGCATAAATTCAGACTAGTTAGTGAGGAACTAATGAAGAACTAATGAGGAACTAATGACTAAGGCGCATAAATTCAGACTAGTTAGTGAGGAACTAATGAAGAACTAATGAGGAACAAATGACTAAAGGGCATAAATTCAGACTAGTTAGTGAGGAAATAATGAAGAACTAATGAGGAACTAATGACTAAGGTGCATAAATTAAACTAATGAGAAACTAATGACTAAGGCGCATAAATTCAGACTAGTTAGTGAGGAACTAATGAGGAACTAATGACGAAGGCACATAAATTCAGACTACTTACTGAGGAACTAATGAAGAACTAATGAGGAACTAATGACTAATGACTAATCAGTTATTGGAGCTATTAGTTCATGTTATTTGATTTATTGTTATGAAGTCATAATTCCTCATATTGGCCTATTATCGTGCAGCCTTTTATTGTGGCCAACCTAAGGCACACCTGTGCAATGCTGTCCCATCAGCATCTTGATTGGCCACACCAGTGAGGTGGATAAATTATGAAATATGAACGCTCATTAACACAGATTTGTGAAACAATTTCAGCGAAATAAGTGTGTACATAGAAAATGGTTCAGATCTTTGAGATTAACTCATGAAAAATGGGCACAAAAAGAAGTGTTGTGTTTTTATTGTTGTTGAGTATATGCATACTGTAAGGACAAGCAGCATAGAAAATGAATGAATGAATGATATAGGTACTGCATATGTATTGTGTTCTTCTGCATATTCCCTTTTTTTTCTCAGATCTGCGCGTTTCCACAATCATGTCGCGAAGGCAGTTCCTTTTGGTTTTTATGAGCTATGAGGCCTTGTAGGACGGCTGTGTGCCTTTCTAAATCACATCCAATCAACTGAATTGAATGCGGTTTCAAAGATGATCAAGTGATCTGCAATGACAAGGATACTTTTGGCCTTTGCAACATCCCAAATGTCAGTGGAAGGATGCAGCCCTGACTAGGCATGGCGCGTTCAATGAAAAGGGACACAGGCTGTGATACGATGATGTTTGTGGAGTATGATTCCATCCTACCTTGAAACAAATGAGCATTTCAGAAAAGAAGTGAACAAAAGCAAAAACCAGGGGTGCTCCGATCGATCGGCCACCGTGAAAAAGCACGTATCAGCATATGCCAATACTTGCTTTATAACGCCAATCACATCCGCTGATCAGCTCCGCCCCCATAGCAGCATCCAGCTTATTGCGACCGTCTCCCCACCGTCTTGCCCACTTTCCCTTCACAAAGCCAAAACAAGCATGTCCGCCATGTGGGACGTACCTGCACCCTGCAAAAAATGCCACTAAAAATACCTCGCCGAGGTGGCGCCTTGAAAAGGTATAGTTTGGTGCAGCATTTGGGGGGCGGGACACTTGGCAGAGTGTGGTGAGTTATCGAGGCTCGCGATGTGATCATCGGTTGGGCGGCGGTGGCGGCCAATGCAGCGCCCCTGTGTGCGTGGCAGTCGGAGGTCTGAGGCGGATGGTTGGGTTGGATTCGGCAGACTGCCTGGGGGTCCTGCTGGAGTGCCATCAAGCTGATCTCGCATCCAAATTCATTTGTATTTGTACTTTATTTATCCCACAGCGGGGAAATTCACTTGTTTTTTCTCCTTAAATTCTCCTTAAAGAAGGCGCCTGATTCTCAAAGTTTCACCAGTTATTTGAAAAAGTAAGTTAAATATGATTTATGGTTCCCCTTTCATATCATACACGCCAGGGGTCACCAACGTGAGCCCCCCACAACCACATGAGGCGCCTGCAAGCATGCTTTTCAGTTCATAATGTGAGAACACTAGAAAGAAATGCATTGTAAAATAGAATATGTGAGTAGTGGATACCAGGATTTTGTCCATGTTCTGGTAAAACAAGCGTATTGGCTTTGTTTGGGATGAAATAAGCTATGAACGTAAATGTTACAGAAATGAGAAGCTCTTGGCCATTTTCATTTTGCAAAAGTAGCTCTCACAAGGAAAAGCCCTGATGGAGCCAAGAGTACATTTAAATAAGGGAACACTCAAAAAAAAAAAAAAAAAAAAAAAAAAAAAAAAAATAAGGGAACACTCAATACACACTCAGTCAAAACTGCTGCGCCGTTTTCCAAAATGTTTACTTAGGAAGCAACACAGATTGACAATCAATTTCGCCTATTTCATCTATTGAGCAAATGGAGTAGACATCAGGTGGTGTGTTTTTCTACTTTAATTTGGAGTGTGATTCCAAATCCAGGCCTCCATGGGTTAATACATTTGATTTCCTTTGATGTGATTTTGTTGTCAGTACATTCAACTATGTAAAGACCAAAGTATTTCATAAGAATAGTTCATTAAGTCAGAGCTAAGATGTGTTATTTTAGTGTTCCCTTTATTTTTTGGAGCAGTATATTTACACTTCATCTATCAAGAAAACCCTGATCGGAGCCTCCCCAGTCGAAACAAATGGACATTTCAGAAAATTGCATTACAGATGTGTGATTGCAATTTGTTGGAGTTTTGTTGATGTGCTTTCTGAAATGGACATTTCTTCAATCTTTTGTTAACATGTTTTCTGAACTGTTTTGAATTTTGTTAATGTGTTTTTTAAAAATATACTTTTGTTTCACCTTTTTTGAATATGTTTTCTGAAATGTTAATTTGTTTAGACTTTTGGTGATTTGTTTTCTGACACGTTATTTTTTGTTTGATTCATTGTTTGTTGAAGTGTTTTGCACTTGCTGCACTTCTTCCCTTGGGACACTGAAGCTGTGTTTGATACCATGGACAATTGTTTCCCCAATTTAAGTCTATAAAAAGCTTTGGCACAGATGTGCCATAAAAGCCCCTTGAATGCTGCTATAAATATGGCAGCTGATGTCAAACACTGTCACAAAGAATGACGCCTTTGGCCCGACAAAGTCGTTTCTGATAAAATCAATATTGATGTTTCATGCACCCTTAAGCCTGAAAAATGTAGTCCACCTTCAAAGTAAGCCGCCAACAAATAAATAACACGGATGAGTAACCATATTTTTAAAATAAAAACTTGAAGAAAGGATGGAAAAAAAGACTTAATGGCTTTTAAAACGCACCAGACATTGATGTTTGGTCCAGTTCGTACGGCAGCACTAGCACTCAGTTGTGTTCCTGATGATCAGAACAAACAATGTTTTATACTTGATGAGCAGAACTAAAGAATAAATGTTAGCTGGCCTTAAGCAAGCTTTGGTCCGCAGACCCTGGGCCAAACAGCAAAAAGACTTCTTTGTGAGCTGAAAGTTGTGACGTCAAACGGGTTCCATAAAGGCATAAATTCATAGTTGAACACAAACAACACAACAGTGGGAGGATGCATTTCTGTGTCCTCCTCCATTTCTTAACTTGCATAACTAATGAGCCTAAATCCTTGCTAAATTATCCAGAAAGGCTGAATACTTCCACATTTGCACACGCCATCCCAACACCATAAAAGGATTACACACTGTATGTGCGCTTTGACAGATTTCCGCACAAATATCATGTTGGAGATGCTTGAGTACAGTCACTATCAGGTGAGATGGATAGAATGATTATATATACGCCTTTTAATGCTTTTTCATTGTGTTTCTTGTGGTGCTAATGCATTGTTATTTCGTGTTTACTTTACAGTTAGTTTATTATAGGCGTTTCAAAACTTTGACACTTTATTTATTATTCATACTAGTCAGGGTTATTTAAGAGACCTTTATTTCATATGATTGGCTTTGCATTATCATCGTGACCCGTCTTTGCTGGCTACTAGTGAGGAATCACAGGACTCCGGGTGTGTGTGGTGGCCATTTTGACTGAAATGACCACAAAAGTTTCTTTGCCGTAAAAAGTGCTGCCGACTTCAGCTGCAATTTAAAATGGTGTCATCTTAGAGCAATTTAAAAGTGTGCTTTTCCTCCGGTGCTTGATGCGCTCTAATGGAGAGCTTCGGGATTAGGATCAGAACTGTCCATGAACAGAATATACAGACAGATAACAGTGTTGTTTGATGTTCTGCACATCAATGGGATGCGTGGTGGCCTAGTGGTGAGCACGTCGGCCTCACAGTCAGGGGATGGAGGGTTTGAATCTCCATTGGAGATCCTAATTGGGGCGTTTGCATGTTCTTCCTGTATTTGTGTGGGTTTCACAGAAAGATGAATGAACATAGGGATCAATGAGCATACCCGTACGAGCATTACAGATCATTTGGCTTTGGTGTGAAGCGTCCTAACTCTGTTATGTACTTGCTGATACTGAATCTTGGTCTTTACTTGGTACACACATGTTTTGTATGTTGCATACAAAACACACATTAAGACTATCTCATATTAATGCCTCTTTTATGCATGGCTTTTCTCCGGTTGATCCAGCCTCCTCCTGCATTCCCAAAACATGCTGTTAGCTTGGTAATATTAGCGCAAATGGTTGTCTGTGATTGGCTGGTGACCAGTCCAGGGTGTACCCCACCTCGCGGCCGATGTTAGCTGGCTTTGGCAGCATAGAAGGTTAATGAATTGTATGATCTTCGCTTCTTGGAAATGAGTCCAAAGTCTATTCTAATATCTTTCTCATGTAGGTGCCGTCCCATCTCGAAAATCCCAGTAAGTACCACATCCAGCAGAATCAAAGGCAGCAGGTGAGACAGTATCTGTCCACCACAAGTGGTAAAGCTGGCACACAATGCCCCAGTCAGCCACCTGAACACGGCATGCCCGCTGGGCCTGGCAGCAGCGCCCCCAACAGTCCCATGGCTCATCTCACCCTCACCTCTAACTGTGAGAAAGAGGTACGCGTAACAAAGGTCATTATTTCAATCCATTTGAGTGACTTGATACCAATTCTCAGAGTGTGTACTGTTTTGATGATGACGTTATACGTTATGTATCATGCAGATGGATGATGTTATTGATGATATCATTAGCTTGGAGTCCAGTTACAATGAAGATGTTCTTGGACTTATGGATCAAGGACTGCAAATAAACAATACAGTAATGTTTCCACTGTTCATGTTCATTTAAAACGCAAATCTCGATTACGGAGGACACTTGATATTATTCTGTGCTTTGTTTAATTCCCCAAAGCTCCCTGTGTCCGGAAACCTTCTCGATGTATATGGCAACCAAGGGCTTCCACTCCCAGGCTTGGCCATTAGCAACTCCTGTCCACCCAACATTAAAAGGGAATACACAGGTAAAAGACTGGAAAACTGCAACACATTCCATCTCTGGGCTTAGAATCGTACATACAAATCATCATCCTCACCACATTACTTCAGGTAAAAACATTTGTTGAAGGCATGTGCACGCTTATCCTTTCAAAACATACTTTGAAATAACACCATGCTTATAGTCCAGTGTTGATATTGTGTGCAATTTGGACATGCACAAGATGCTATTAAGTCAACTATTTGCCAAATAATTACTCCAGCTCCTGGCATGAAGCAAGTACTGGGCAAACCTGGACCCTGTGGCCCGTATGAAAACTATCAAAGGTCTGATGGCTTTCCAGTAGGTAAGCAACATAACCCAAATCCTAAAATCTGTTTGCAAGTTTAGATTTTGAGACTGTGATGAGCATTTTGTGTCGTACTAAATCGCACACAATATGAATCGATTGCAAGTGTTAAATCAGGGCGTATGTATGCGATTTAGTTCTACTTCCTACTCTGGTCCTCAGAGCACATCACTTGTTTTGAGTGATACTGAAGCATAACATGATAATATTGCAAACAATGTGGACAACACACTTGGAATTGATTCTCTTGACAGTCACCCCTTGTTTATAGCGCTTAACTGGTTTCATGCCTGACCGCGTTAAATGAATTTCTGCGATGTAGGGTTCAGTGTTAATTGAATCCACTGAATTTTTAGTAGTTTTGTAGTAAATACGGGTTTTAACATTATTAGATCCCTGTAGACATGCAATAACACGTCAGCAGTCAGCAGTCAGCTTTACGCTCCTATTATTTATTGTTTACACCACAGTGCAACTCTTATGCTGCAAGGATTCGAGACACAAAGTAGTTAACCTCAAATTTATTTCTTCTGAAGTTAAGAAGCCAAAAACTTACCACTTCCACACGGAATGGGAGAACTTTTTTTTCCACTCTACCATGTCGGACATGCCATGGCTGACTTTATGACTTCATGCAGTTTTAAGGTAATGTAATGTAAGCTAATGTCAAGGGATGTCCGATAATATCGGCCCACTGATATCGCCACCCCTATGTGAGTAATGGTCTCACCTTGGCCACCCCAATGAAACATTTGATTTTCTTCCCTGGACTTTTTGATGATCAAAAAATGTCAATGGCTACTCTGTTGACTTTTAAAACAAATGTTACAGCCTAATCCTAATGGCAAGTATTTCTCAGATGTTGTTGAGAAGCTAGTTGCTGATGCTGTATCCATTAGCTTTACAACAGATATGTGTTCATTTCACGACAGGACATACTGTATGTGATGTTACACATATTGGTATGGGAAATTGAGAGTTGGACAATAGCGGTTATTGTTAAAAAAACCCAATATCGGACATCCCTAGTACACTAGGTCCCCAACTTACGAACACAATTGGTTCCAGACGACCGTTCTTATGTCGAATTGTTCTTAAGTAGGGTAAAAGGTAATATTACCAATGATATAGGTACTACATGTACGTGTATACATATACAGTATATGTGTATGTATGTAAATATGAGTTTGGATGCAGTAGTAATATTAAACCAGGATAATTAATGAAAAAAACAATAATAAAAATGATATAATAATACGTAATGATAAATGTTATTTACCTTTGAAGAGGAGTGGTCGAGCATACGTCGTTGTGGTGGAGTTGGAGGAGGAGTTATTGAAAAAAGGACAAATTGTCGTCGTCGTTAGACTCTTCTAAAAGAGGTAGTGTTCTGTGGGTGGCGTAGAATTAAGCAGGCCTATTAACTCTTCATAAACTTTAATCACACGCTCTATCCAGGTTGTATTACACAGCTACAACTTAGCTTTCCATTTTGCTTTATCTCCCCAGCGTCTAACTCTTCCTCTGTTGGTCCCATTAGCAGTGTCACAGTGCCCTCTACTGGTCAAGCATGTACAGTAGCAGTATAAATACTGATTGAGCGACTACAAGGCAAAATAAAATAAAATATAGACCAGTCGGCTTGTGTTCATATCCGCGAGTGTTCGCTAGTCGGATGTTCGTAAGTTGGGGACCTAGTGTAATGTTTCAGCAATGTTTTATGTCATTACTGCCGCCTAGTGACCAGAATACTACATATCCCTTGTAATTACATATGTTTTGACTAATAATAGACCGTAATCTACCATGAAAAAAAAATCATTCATTCATGAATTAATTTCTGGAAAACCGTGACATAGCGAGGGAGTGATAATCAAACCCCGATATTGCGAGGGATGACTGTGTAGCTTTTGCGTAGGTTTTTGTTTCCTATCTACTCTATGATATTCACATTTCCCATCTGCTTCACAGAGGCTGAAGTTCGTGCACTCGCAAAAGAACGACAGAAGAAAGACAATCACAACTTAAGTGAGTCTACGTTACTCGACAAACAACACACTGCAAGTCAGTGAAGTTTACTAAGATTTTTGCGAGGTATTTTTTCATAGCTTGTTTGCAAAAGTGCTGCAAAAGTTCTGAACGGTGACATCTTCCATGTGTACCAAATGAAACTGTAGTTGAACGAAGACGACGATTCAATATCAACGATCGCATAAAAGAGCTTGGAACCCTGATACCAAAGTCAAATGATCCGTAAGTATGTTTTGGATGCATTTATACTCACTGATGCGCATTCATTCAGTCATTCATTCATCTGTGTGTATGTCTATTCGGGTCTCGTCTGTTAAAACATGATTTTAACCGCTGTCCTCTCCACATAACCAAGTGCCCTTTAAGTGAAATGGTTTGTTTGTTCAGAATGGCCGTGAAGAATCCTGTGTTGTTCCGGTCAGCTGCTCAGCTGACTCTGACTTTAGACCTTTTGTCTCCTGTATACCCCAGAGACATGCGCTGGAATAAGGGCACCATTCTGAAAGCCTCAGTGGACTATATCAGGAAACTCCAAAGGGAGCAGCAGAGGACCAAAGAGCTCGAGTGCAGGCAGAGAAAGCTGGAGCACGCAAACCGCCACCTGTTGCTTCGTATACAGGTGGGTATTCCCATGTATCATTAAACGACTGAAAAGTTATTGGTAGGTCCACAAGCATTTGTACAATGATAGCGTTTTTATAATTTACCCTTCGTACGTCACCATAACCGTTTCATCTATCCAAAGAAAACAGTTTTTTTCTGACAAAGTCTAACCTGGCTTTCCTGTGCGTACATGTCCCATTGATTTGATGGTATTACAGTATATCTGTAATCTCTATTAACGATTATAATCAACCATAAATTCATTTTATTTTTAGAATATGCTGGGGGAAGTGATGTGACTCACAAATGTATACGTGACATCATTATTCTTGCTAATCAGACAAATGTAATACACGTTGGCATGCATGAGCTGGAAGGTGTTTGTCCCTGCCATCCTTCTATAGAGAGGAAAAGCCATGCACGATAATAATCGGGCCGATATGACAAATTATGACATCATGACATCATACCGATAAACTCGATAACATTAAAAATAGTGCAAATAACTGATTTTGTCAAAAACTCTCCAATGAGGCGAGACTACCCGTACTGTGGTGTATGTTACTGGGCTAAGGTGAGCAAATCAAGCGCTTTTTTTCTGTGACGTGCTGCACACTACAGAGCCCCTCAGAGGACAAGGAGAAAAAAAAATGATGGGTAAAAAAAAAAAAAAAAGACTTTTCAGAGCAGATGTTGAAACTTTGAGTTTCGGATGTGACTGTTCACTTATAGGACTAGCAATGCGAACAAGTGAAAGAATCCGATGTATGGCTAATCAATGTATTTTTTTTCAAGCACCAGTACTCAAAAGAGATGTGCTTCTAGCAACACTGGCTCGGATCGGATGTGAGCATTTTATTTTCAAAAGACAAGCCGAATAACCATCACGGAATTGAAAACTTGTTCCTGTACTTACAGTATCACTTTAAACCTCCACATGTGTGAAGTAAGGGATGCGGAAATGCTGAAGATGGAAATTAAATGTTGCATTTTCCTCCCATTTTTGCCATGTGGGGGCAAGCTATGACTGGAAGTCATCCACCTTTGAGTTTCTTACTTCCAGTGGTTAGCATGTTGGCCACACAGTCAGGAGATCGGGAAGACCTGGGTTCTAATCTCCCTGTGATTAGTCATTTTGACTATCAAGCTATTTTTTCTTACTATGTCGGGCTTGTATGTTTTTTTTTACCACATAACGCTGGTCTTTTGGAGGTTGAACTGTTATTTATCTCGACACCTCTCGTACTCGTCTAACTGACGTCGACGTAAGCGGTTGTCGACATAGCTGAAATCGAAACCTTTGACCATGACTTGCACTTTTATTTGTGATTTTTGCCAGAAACATAAAGAGAATGGGTGAGAATAACAGATTTTTAAACCTACGACAATTTGTTGACATCGTTTTCCTCCATTTGTGCATATTTTTATTTCGAGTCTTCTGTTTTCATATGAGGTGGCGGGAGTATTGTGTATGGCTCTGAGCTGTGATTGAGGGGCGGGGCTACAGGGGGAAGTTAGACCAGACCAAGAGAGACAAGAGTTGCCGAGCTGATACTGTACGAGCACAGTCATCCTGCCTCATGATTATTCTGCTGACATTCCGCCATCTAACAAAGCTGCTGTGGTCATTTCAGTGTATGTCATGACGACAGAGACAATAATATTTTGTACATGCGCAAATCTTCCTTCTGGTAGATAACTTTCTAAAAGTAGATCAATGAATGTTTGTAGAATCCAGGTTAATACTGTCATGCTTGCATTGCTCATCTGGATGCTTATTTTGCACTGAATAGGAAGTCACTGCGGTCATTTGAATGCTGTGTAACTGGAAAATAGATGTTCTGGCACGCTGCTTAATGATAATGAGAAAGCTGACAATACTACACTATGTGTTGACATACAAAGAACAGTTTTCATAGAACTGGCCCCATTTTGTCTCAAATTTTATGTGGAGAAAGGCAGTTGACCGGGTATTTTGGCAATGACTTTAAAGGAAGGACTTTGACGGGTTGTTTGACATAGAGGGGTTGGTGACATAAGAGGATTCCGCTGTAGCACAAACCAGAAAAAAACAGCACATGTATAAAATGTCCATTGCCACCTCTAAGTCGTGCAGTTGATCTGTAAAACCACTGGTTTAGCATTCCAGCAGCCTCGTCAGCCGGACTGATGTATGCCAATTTATCTTTGTATGATGAGGAAGTTCTCGTTGAATCCTGTTCTGATTTGCACATAGGAGTTGGAGATCCAGGCTCGTGCTCATGGTCTCACAGAGATGTCAGTCCCATCTATCTGCACGTCGGAGCTGATGGGCCGGGTCATTAAACAGGAGCCCATGCTTGACGACTGCAACACGGAGCTCTACCATCACACCTCAGCTCCTGACATGTCCCCTCCAACCACACTGGACCTCAACAACGGCACCATTACCTTTGACTCAATTCCTACAGATACTGGAGACGCAGGTCCATACGGAAACCCCAGGACCTGTAAAATGAAAGAATTGGTAATGGACAACACACTGGCACCCATTTCCCCAAACGACCCCTTAGTGTCGTCAATGTCGCCCGATGGCTCAGTTACTGTCCACCACAGCTCGACCTCTATCTCAAGTATGGAGGAGAAGGAGCGTGCCTGTTAGTTGTTAGTGTCTTACGCTCACTGACTCTTTGAGACACACCTTTTCCTGGTGTCGTTATTGACTATTTGAAACGATATTTGTTACTGTAAATACAGGTAGGGCAGCACAATGGTGTACGAGTGCAACGGATGCCAGCTGGTGTGGCGTCGGTAAACCTCACTCCCTGACGCTTTCAGAGTCTCTGGGGACATCGAGTTGACAGGCTGGGCTTTTAGCTCCATGGCTAGCACTCTAGATTCTCATTCCTTGAACACTGGTTGGACCCCGGGCCAAATGCGGGGCTGATCCAGGTAGGTTACATAACAAAAAGGTTTGGGTCGGGGTCAGAGTTCAAACCTCGGCTCTGACATTCTGCCTGTCCTTGTGTGAGTTCTTTCTCACTCTCCTCACAACTGTTAGGAATGGAATATTTTCCTCTGTATTCTGTATTCTGCAACATGTTATGCTCATCTATGACAGAGAGATAGCACATTTACCAAGACCTTTCACTTGGAACAAAAGAATCCATGTTCAGATCAGATCAATACACCAACAAACAGTTAACATGAAGTTTCCTGATCATTGGGATCGCCTCCACAAGCTTGTGAGGAGGAGAAGGAGCTTAGTTCACTTCAAAGATTGCTTAGACGTCGCTAGACTTTGGCTGGTGGGCTGACCGTTCTCACCAGCTGCTTGTACCGACTCCTTTTAATATTAAAGTGCAAACCTTACTTGAACCTCTCAGCATTATTTCCCAGCCGGTAGAACAAAATAACGTGGGTGGACTTCACCTTGCTAAAAGGGCAGGTCCAAACACAGCCCAACCAAAAACGCCAGACTATCTTAGGTATGACTGTGACCGAGTGAATGGGACTGTGAATGCAACTGATTGGTGATCAGCCCCGAATGCACCACTGTGTCCCTGAACAGTACAGTAGAATGGATACCAGATGTGTGGCTGGCTGGATGGATGTCTCCTCTAATAATCATTGAAATAGCTCCTAGGCCAGTTTCGTTGCTTCACCAATGTTAAAAAACTAAACTGCTGGAAGTTATTCAAGCAATGCCCAAGCAGACACACGATGTTTTGGCAAAGGGCTTTTTGAGGGTAATAAATGTGTTTATCATTGTTTTATATGGATATGTTCTATATCTATATGTGTATCTTAACGTATGTTCATTAAGATGGGTATGGATGAGTATTGCAAGTTCTTGATTGTACTTTTTTGTATTTATTATACTTTTTTCTTCTAATGGGAATGTTTGTCATCCTGCTTTATTTCCATGTTGCATGCATGTCACCACAAAGCACCAAATCCACACTTTGAGGCATGCAGGTAATAAGGACATCTCAGCTCGAAGGTGGTTCACCTCTAAGCTATTTGTGAAGTGCTGGCTGGTTTAAGAGCACTTTGGCAGTTCTCAGGAAGCAGACCAGCAACTCTCCTGTCCCCCAGTCCTCAAACCAAGTTATTCGATACTGCGCTACTGCCGCCACCAAGTTGATGCCACTTTTTTAAAAAGTAGAATTTCAAATGTAGAAAGTTTGTTCCTCGCTTCTTTTTGGATGAAAGCACAAATCCAGGATCCCGGATTAGAAGTATGCATGATCAAATATTTTGGTTATACATACTGTACATATTCCATGAGATGAATAACGCTGAACCGATGTATAGCATATCTGTTTCAAGGTTTCAGGTGTATGTTCATTTTTTTTTTTATATAAACCTAAATGTATTGTACCGGTTATTAAAATTGTCATTCATTTTAGCAAGGTCCTACTTTTTGGCTGGAAATTATGATGTATATGTATATGATGTAATGTTCAATGCCTTGCACACACACACACACACACACACACACACACACACACACACAACGTACAATGACACAGCTAAATCTGCCAAATTCCCATAACTACTTTCTTTACATGTAATGATGCTTTACAGTTTCAGTCAGGATTATGTAGTTGGTAGTGAGGTTTGCCGTCATATCAGAAAAGGTGGATCCAAAAATCTGCAGCTCAAATTTTATACGCACAAATGTTGCTCAAAACAAAGTGTACACTAAATGCTTTTCAGGTCTGTGTGTAGTACTGCTGTCAGTATTCCAAGTACAGTATCATCAGAATCAGAATGGCCTTCCCTCCTCACTTTTACAGAGGTGCAAGCAATCACCTGCCCGTACATACACAACATAGGAGACAACTAGGAGATAAAAGGGGGAGAGGAAAGGGAAGAACAAGAGGAGCGGGGAGGAGGAAAAAAAACAATTTTAAACCATGCTTCTATGGAACATTGGTAACATAGGCACAAATAAGCACCCTTTACAACATAAGAACTTGAAGACCTGCGCCAGTGGAGTGGGAAAGAGGCGTGGAGGTGTTGTAGCGCAGGCCGGAAGACACCCACAGCAATTGCAGAAGAAAGAGAAGCAGATGGAAAATGGATCATCTTTATAGAACTATTGATTTTAAACTTAAGGCACATGTGTGAGCTTAAGAAACTGAACACAAGTAAGGACCAAGATGATCGTGTCTTACCTCAGCCAAGCATGGTGGTGCCAACATCACAATCTGGGGAACGAGTGCTGCTAGCGATGGGGAGCTGTGGTTCATTGAGGGATATGTGAATTCCAGCATGTACTGTGACATTCTTAGGCAGCACACGATCCCCTCGCTTGGGAAACTGGGCCGAATGGCGGTTTTCCAACATCAACAATTCCAAAAACACCTCCAAGGTGACAACTGCCCCGCTGAGGAAGGTGAAGAAGAAGGCGATGGAGTGGCCAAGCATGTCTCCAGACCTGAATCCGATGACGCAGCTGTGGGGCGTCCTCAGACGGAAGGTGTAAAGCAAGATGTCGAGCATTCACCATTCCTGTGATATCATCATGGAGGGTTGGAAAAGTGCATTGCAGTTCCAACCTTCGATGCTGTGGTGAATTCAGTGCACAGGAGTATTAACGCAGTACTAGATAACGATGGTGCTCACATCAAATATTGACACTTTGGGCACAATTTGGACATGTTCACTATGAAGTATACTCACTTTCATGACCAGCTATTTAGACAATAATGACAGTATGGGCAATACATGTACACTACTGTACTTTTGTACACTGACTGCTCTTAAGTTATATACTAAATTAATTTGCATAATACCTTGAGAATATTTTGCTTGTACAACATATGAAAAGCGCATGTTTTCTAATTGATCCGGACTCGAAAAAATGAGCAATCTCTGATGATAAAGTCCTGACTTTACTCAACAGTGAATGAACAATGAATAAACGAATAGCATTCTGAAAACATTGGTGTCAACTAAATTTCCCATGTAAAGGAGGCCTTCAATAACTGGGTTCCTTGTTGTAATTAGTTTTTTGAGCCAGCAGATGGCAGCCTACACTAGGATACGTTTTGCATGTGACGGATGTGATGGAATTACCCTTCCGTGAATGAAGGGAAATGCTGTAATCCATCTGAGAATACTTATTCATCTACAAAAAACACCCTTTGAACGTGTTTCATATTTTCAATTTTCCTATCATTGATTAACCATTTTCATTCCCGTTGCAAAAAAGTCACAGACGCCGTCCTGTTAGCGTCGACATGAACTGTGCAGGTGGGATCAAACTTTGAACATCACGTTGAGGAAGACCGTTATTTGCTGGCAGGCGAGTATCACCATCCAAACAGCAGACATATTGAAATGTAAACAACACATTTAATCCCGGCTGCAGTATAATCTGCAAAAGTTGAATCGAGTCAACTGGACTATTCCTGTTTGCTGAAGACGTTTCACCTTTAATCCAAACGGCTTCTTCAGTTCCAAATTTTCAAAGTGTGGAGTCTGCTGGGTTGTTGTGGCTGGTGAGCACCTGGTGTCTGGTGGCTAAACAGCTCATTAGTGGCTCTGCCCATGGAATGAGACAATATTTGGGGGAGCGATGCGAGATGCATGTACGTTCCCTAGCTCTTGAATTGCAGAGCCTCCAAATTTGCCTTCAGATACAGGAACAAATGATGTACGGTTAGTTCAATGAGTAAAGACAAACAACACAACTAATGTTTTTTAGAAATAAGTGAGTGCGTGCAACTAAAATTCAACATTCTGTCAAACACTATTACCAAACAAACCTATCAAATCATAAAAAAGTAAAAAATGTTTGACACATGGTGACACTTCATATTAAGCTGCTTGTAATAACAATTAATAAGCAGTAATTCAAGTTAATAAGCCTCTTATTATATTAATAGTATATATATATATATATATATATATATATATATATATATATATGAAATGTTTATTTGCATTAATAAGCCTCTTAATAAGGATTTATTAAAGAATGTATTTGCTTATCACCATTAATGTGGTATTTCTTGACAACAGTGCTCAGGTAATGGATAATAATGCCTTAAAAAGGCTGATAAATCCTGGTCTTATGTAATTATTAACAGTTAACAATCTGGATCTAAAGTGGAAGCAGTGCTTCATTAGGATGCATAACGAAAATATTGTGCACTTATTAACCAACTACCTCCTACTTATTAGGTCTTATTGCAAGCACCTTAATATAACGTGTTACTGGACAGGGTATAGTAATTAGCGTGACTAATTTGTTTCAGACCCGACCGTGATAAGTGAATTTTCGTGAAGTAAGATTCCTTATTTACAAATGGAATATTTTCTTAGTTACAGCACAGAAAACCTGTTTACAAACTTCCAAATACATGTATTAGAGTCCTCTAGACATGAAATAACACCCCTATAGTCACCTTTACACTGTTACCTGATACAGTGGACACAATAAGAGAAAATAAGCCATTTAAGACATGAATAAGACTCGTGCTTGTGTGTGTTGCTGTAAATGTGTTTCGAGTGGAGGGGGGACAGGAATTGATGTCAGGGGTGCCTGTTGTGAGAGAATTCAAACACGCAATAAGAACCTGTCGTGCCTGATCAACTCTGGTGCTTGTGTGTCTCACCGAGCATTACTGTAACATTACTGACACCTAGTGACCAGTGTAGAACACTACATATCATCGCAATGCCTTACATTTGTGTGCTTGGGCCTGTCTGAGCCTGTCGCTGATATTATAATGTTGTTCTTTCCCCTGAATACTCGCCTTAGGCAGCAGGCAGAGTGATGTTCAAGATTATCAGCACTGCCTTCATGGCTGGTCTAATAGGTGAGTGATGATTCTATTCCCCCAGCATGACTCTGGAGCGTGGCCATGTCTCCTTTTAATCCCTCCATTTGGCATCAAGTGTCGGGATGTGAGGAGGAGGAGGTGAACAAAGTTAAATACAGTTTTATTGTGCAGGCTATTGGTGAAGTACACATCCCGGCAATTTTTCTCCAGCGTCAGACATTCATCCGCGAAGATGAAAGTAGAAAAGCCCTGCATTGTTGCTGTTTATTGCAAAACTTCAAACAAGATTAGCCAGCTTTTTACCATCCAAACTGTCTCCCCTTTAAATAGCTCTGTAGAGAGGCTTCAAGCCCTGCTTACAGTAAAGCAGGAAACACAAGTGTGGCGATTGCATCGTGCCAAGGCGGGTTTGCATCATCATAAACATCCCCTCTCTGTTGAGCGGTCTGGAGGATATGAAAGGCACCCTGAGGTCCAACTTGGGAAGTCAGGCTTCCTGTGCAATGGCAAAAGCCCAGCCCGTACCAGCAGCCTTGTTTGAACAGCGGAAGACATTTTTGGACTTTAGTGAGGGCAGTAAAAAGCCAGCTTAGTGTGTAAAATGTCCGTCCTCCAACAGGTTTCCTCTAGAGGAACAGCAACACTTCATCAGCAGTTTAGTCAAATGGCCAGTAAACTGCTGTGCCATATGGGTCCCACTCCTGACTGCAGGGGCAATCTGTTTAACAGGAGCATGCTGGTAAATAGAGGCCAGCATGGAAAAAAATGATCAATTACTCGCATTACGTACGGCCCTTCAGGAATTGACTTTATTGTTCTGGACATCTGTTTTAATATTGTCATAATGTCTAATCAGATGGGACCTGTTGTAGCCAAGTGGAAGCCCAAAAAGTAGCCATAAACGGCCAATTAAAACACACAGTGACAGCTTTTTGTCCATCTGCTGCATAGAATGTGTGTGTGTATGCTCGCCAAACCCTCCTCCACACGCACATGCACTCTCCACATCATCAAGCATTTCTGAATTATGTCCAAAAACTTAAAAGGACACCCAGGCAGGAAACATTGGGGTTGATACGGCTGCATGATGACCTTAAGGAGGTTTATTGGCACTATCCGGCGCACACCTGCAGATCTAAGCTGCATGTTAAAATAGATTACAACAGCAGAAACATTCTGGAAATAGCGTGCATCACTTGAAGTCCTTATCTGCTCCAAAGACTTCCAAATTTGGAAGGCAAGCCTCATAACGAGTGTTTTCTCCCACTTGAAATGGGCAAGTAGCAGGGTGAATGTTAAGGAGGGTTTTAGAGAAGGTTCTCTTTGTATCTTCCCTGGGGATTACCGCTCTTTACGGCAGAAAAAAACATCAATGCAGGTTTATTTAAAGGATGAAGGCATTTTCTCAATGGTATTTTGAGGCTGTATCATCAGGTCTTGACTGAGGATTAGTGCTGTTAGGCATTTTGAGCTGTGTTTCCTGTCCTGATAAGGCGGATTTCACCTTCAATCTGCGTGTAAGCCCTGGGCTCTGCTCCTCCTCACTTGCTCCTCTGAGGTCCAACCTTTACCCAGCACAGTCAAACCGAGCCCTCCTCGGCTATCTCGCCGATTTCGCCCCCCTATCTCACGGTTTGCTGCCTCTCTTACATCTCAGTTCTTTTCCCGCACATTTTCCCCTCAGACGTTGCCCGATGCAGGCATGATGCTGAGGCCGCTGTCTCCGGGACGCTCTACAGCTGGCTGGTATTTATCATCGCAGTCTCACACCCAAGTCACTTGGCAGTCACGTCGGCGGGTGACGGGGTTAACTACTAAAGTTGCATGCAACTTGGAGCTTTCCATGTGATGATTAATAAACCGTCGGAAAATGAGACCCTATCCCGGCATCTCATGCAGTGTGCAGCATCTGTGATCGTCAAAGCAAACAAATGACTCCCTGCTTTTGTTCCTGAGGACAGAGCATAACTACAGCGGTTTATGGATCCTATATGTGATGTCCTCAAAACCCTGCATGTTTTAGTAGTACCACCACAAGTGCTTTAAGAAAAAACAATGTCGTTACAAAGATCACGATTGTCAGTTTCATTTACAACAATATGTTTATTATTTTGGATCTCATTTGCAGTGATGTCCAACAGTACTGATATGCTGCCTCTTTTCTGTCGCTAGAAAAGCTAACCAAAGGGTTAGGCTTATTACCGTCATCCCTCGTTCCTTCGGTTTGAATGTTGCTCCTTCACCATATTGTGTTTTTAAAAAATCATTCATTCATAAATGATTGCTGTTTCGTGGTTGACGACGGCCTATTATGAATAAAAAATATTGAAAGACAAGCTATACGTAGTGTGAAGAGATCATACATGACTCTGTTTACCCTGCACATGTCCGACTTTCAGTACAACTCTGAGTTCTGCCACGTACAGAAGTACGCGGGCGACACGGCCATCGTGGGATGGATCAGGAAAGGACAGCAGGGGACGTACAGAAAACTGATCCAGGACCTTGTCAGCAAACCACCTGCAGCTCAACACCACCAAGACCAGGGAGATGGTGGTGGACTTCAGGAGAAACACCACCAAGACCAGGGACATGGTGGTGGACTTCAGGAGAAACCGAAAACTGGAGTGCAGTTACAATACCTTTCCAATACAGTTCCATATTTTTCCACTTTGATTCCACCATAACATTTTTTGGCATGCTCGAAGCATTTGGGCCCGCCACAAGAACGGGGCCTATTATTTGAAATGAAAACCAAAAAACAAACAACTGTGGACTGGGGTGTAGCAACGAGGAAGCGACTTCTTTGCACGTCTGCTTGTCACATCAGGAGCCTGACTTGAGAAAGAAGGATTCGAGCCATCAAACAATGCAACAGAGCTTAATTGGAGGGCATCTTCAGGGATGAATCAACCAAACATGTGCTCTAATTGTTCCATTCAATTAGGGAGTCCAATTTGCCACCTCGCTAGTGGCGGGGCAACAATAGCTCTTTGTTTGTGTGTGCGTGGAGTGTTAATTGGAGCATTCCTTCCGTCCTTCCTCCAGCTATCACTGAACTGAGCAAATCTAGCCAAATGCAGGGACCACATCCATGAAACAAAGCCCAGCCCCCCCTTCTCTTGTTACTCTGCTTTATTTATCAGCAGCTTGTTTGCTCATTTTGATTTGCAGTGAAGTAATGTCATTTCCTGCGCTAACTGGGTGTCTCGATGGACAGTGCCTCTCTTTGAAGTGACATTCTGTAAATATGTATTAAAGGGGACACCCTCAGTGCTCATGAGGTTGACTGGAGCTTCATTCCATCTGCAACTTTTGGCGCAATGGGGTGATAAGCTGCATTATCTAGAAAACTGGCTGAGGGAAAACCCAGGAAAGGTTCCAGATAACAGCGCAGCTGAAGAGAAGTGTAATTGAGGTGGAATATGTTAACCAAGGTGTCATGAGCGCATTGGAAGTCATTTAGCCAAATGTTGCAATTGCATATTTTAGTCATATTCTCAAGCACCGACTTGATTAATTAATGTTTTATTCATTACAGTGTTCCGTCGTTTATCGCGGGGGATAGGTTCCCAAAATAGGACCACGACAATTGTTTTGCAGAACAAGGCTAGAGGTCCAATCGGGTCTTGTCCCAAATTGCCATCGTTGGCGGGGGTGTCGTCGTCATTTAGTGAGCAAAACAGCAGCAGTATAGCATCCTCCGAAGCCCACAGTGGCGCCTTTTTGTTCGCTGAGTTTTCCAAAAGCTCTATTTTGAAGGACAAAAACCTTCATATTTGCGTGGACAGAGCCTCAGTTGTCTTTATAAGCTCATGTTGACATTGTACATTTTTAGTGGTACAGGACTGATAGGAGTAGCAGATACTGGCACACAAGCCTAGAGCGCCCCCTCGCGGCTGTCAGGAAAAACTAAACATAAATGCACTACTGGTAAAACGTTTTACAACACTCCAATTTCTCTGGAGGAAAAAGCTAAATTTTAAATTGTTAAGATGGTCTGTCTTCAATTGTTAATTCCCTTTTTTTTTTGCCATTTTTGGAGCAACAAATTACCTAGGGTATAGTACCACAGTGTGTTCCAAGCACTGTTTTTATGCAAACAAAGGAGGTAGTAGGTACTCCAGAAATTGGAACACCTGTAGGAATTAACCTTTTTTTAACCCCTGGCACTTCACCACTTACCTTTTGTACCATTTCAAGTTAATCATTGGAGTTGAACGACTTGAATTTCCATAAAAATGGAAAAATTGGGGTGTTCTGTAACCTCTTGACTGGTAGTGTAAGGCGCTCCGGAGTACAAGTCGCAGGACCAGCCAAACCATGAAAAAAAAGTGTGACTTATAGTCCGTAAAATACTCTAATATGTGCAACAATGCACATACCATATGTCAAACCTCCAGTCATCAGGCCTTTCAACTGACTAGGACCTGTCCCAGTCACTTTTCTATATATGAAACAAAAAGACAGTAATGACCCTGAAGAGAAGGAGAAAAGGAGAAAAGTTATCTTTACCTCCAACACTTCTACTGTAGACCTTGCCCACCCTGTATGACTAAGTTATGCCCTGTCATGTATTCAGATGCCAAGTAGACCACTGCAGCTTGCAGATCTGTCACTTGAGCCAGTCTTCCAGCAGGAATATCTGACAGCCAGCGCTGCACCAGCGGCCTCAGACTCTCTGAGTGGATGAGAGGGGTGTCAACAACCCCCCCTGAAAGGAGAGATGTGAGTGAGAAAGGATAAAAAAACCCATGATGAAATCACAAGCCATCATGCCCAAGAGTGACAGCAGCGTATCAGAGGCACCACTTTGGATGGCAAAAATAAAACCAATTATCCTTCAAAGGACAGCCTTGACTTTAAGGAGTAGACCAGGCATTCCAGTACTACCATGCTGATTACAGTACTGTATATGCAATGTACTCAACTACCTTAGTTCAGAGAATGATCTTTAAAAGAAAACAACTGCAAGATATGGAGATCTCGACCAAATGACTTCAATTAATAGATGCAGCATATACGAACCTGAACACGTTCAATGGGATTTTTCATTTTAGATCATGGATTAGATCTAGAAAAAAAACTGACATTACACCTTCACATCTCATAATCTTGCAGAATTTTGGTCAAATCACGTAAGATTTTGACGTAGATGTGGCTTTGTTTTATTTAGTCTACATCAAGCCTAATTTTCGGCCTTCATCTCACTTTTTCTTGGCCCTAGGCCATACAGCACAAATAAAACTTACTGGTTTTTAATGAGGGCCGCATGGTGGTTAGCATGTTGGCCGCACAGTCGGAGATGTGGAAGATCTGGGTTTGAATCTCCGTTGGGCATCTCTGTGTGGAGTTTGCATGTTCTCCCCATGCGTGTGTGAATTTTCTCCGGGTACTCCACTTTCCTCCCACATACCAAAAACATGCATGTTGGGTTAATTGATGACCCTAAATTGTCCGTAGGTATGAATTGTCTGTATGTGCCCTGCGATTGGCTGGCGACCAGTCCAGGGTGTACCCCGCCTCACGGCCAAAGTCAGCTGGGATAGACTCCAGCACAGCCCAATATATATATATATATATATATATATATATAATATTATTTATTTACTTCGGCATGTGACGCTATAATTCAGCTGTAAAAGCTAAAATGTGTTTTTGTTCATGTGTTTGGGTGTCTGGATTGGAATGACCGTAATTCCTGTGGGGAAACTGCTTCGGTTTTCGTACATTTTGAGGTGCCGCTGCAGTTGTATTTTATTTGCTCAGTATGTGTGTGTGTGCTCTGTAGTTGGACCACACAAACGGCGTGTCGTGTTGACTGCATTTTCAACATCCTGTATATCAGAATTGCTCATGCAGTGGAAAATCCCAAAGTGCTGATCCAGAATGGCCGCTGCTTCACACCCACATAGAGACATGTTGCATGCACCTTGACTCTCTCTCTGGTTGAAGACTCAGGAGTACCGTGTCCACCATCCCTGTCCTCCTCTTCCCATCTCCGCCATGCCAAATGGTCCCCACAAGTGGTGCTTGTGAGCCTCATCTTAATTGCTCCATTAACTGTTTGTGTGCTGAAAAACAATACTTAAAAGAGAGGTTAGCCAAAGACGTGACCCCATCCGCTGCAATTATATGAAAAGTAGTGACCAATTAGCGCTCTGTGCAATGTGACACTGTTGCTGTTTATGTGAGCAACTTCAGCTTCTCTGTGGTAGTGACCGCTCTCTGATTTACATAATTGGGGGATTGGCCATTAATGGGAATGGCTTGTGAGAGGATCCCATTAAGATATGGAGTGAGATCTGATCATCTCCTCTGCTTTCTGCTATTTAACTCCATGTGCATTCACATCGTAGAAACGATTGTGATTCTTATCGCTGTGTGCAATTTATGATGAAACATGGAACTTTTCTTCCATTTGTGTCCCCAAAATATGGCTGAGGCCATTCTATCCATCACAAGCGGCTTGCCTTTTGCAGGTCATACCACCATGTCACCACTGAGGGGCAGTGTATATTTAGAAAGGCAGCCACTGCTCTCACTCAAACTCACATTCAAAATAAAAGCATCTCACATTATGTTCTATTATCACTCAAAGCCAATGGAAGTTTACGCTTCCGTACGTGTGTAAGTGGGGACAAATGGTAACATCAGAGGTTTTCAGCCGAATAGGCTAGTAGTTGATCGCCAAATAAGTGCTCAGATTTAAAAATATTCTTTATATGGTGGTGGTAATTTATGATGGGTTTTTAATGAAATCATTTAATGTATACCAATTAATACAACTTATTTGTTTAACTTTATTTCTTAAACAAATGAAATAATTCAAAGATATGGTCAGGTTTGAGTGTTTATGTAATACATTGATATATTAATTTCAATCAATTACAGCGGAGTGAAAGTGTTTGCTGTGTTTCCTCCTTGCTGATTTCTTTTTTTTGCATGTTTGTCACACTTAAATGTTTCAGATCATCCAACAAATGTAAATATTAGTCAATGACAACACACCTGAACAAAAGATGCAGTTTTTCAATGAATCTTTTTATTATTAAGGGAGAGAAAAATCCAAAGCTACATGGCCCTGTGTCAAGAAATGATTGCCCCCTAAAGCTAATAACTGGTTGAGCCCCCCTTAGCAGCAACAACTGCAATCAAGTTGTTGTGATAACTTGCAATGAGTCTCTTCCAGCGCTGGGGAGAAATTTAGCAGGATTGTTGTCATTCAGCCACATTGGAGGCTTTTCCAGCATGAAGGTCATGCCACAGCATCTCAATAGGATTCAGGTCAGGACTTCTTACGGTGGAGTCATGAACACTGACTTGAACTGAGGCAAGTGAGGCCTGCAGTTCTTTAGATGTTGTTGTGGGGTCTTTTGTGACCTCTTGGATGAGTCATCGCTGTGCTTATGGGGTCATTTTAGGAAGGTTCACCACTGTTCCATGTTTTGGCCATTTGTGGATAATGGCTCTCACTGTGGTTGGCTGGAGTCACAAAGCTTCAGAAATGGCTTTATCACCGTTTTCAGACTAATAGATGTCAATTAATCTCAGTTATGTTGTGTTTTAATGGCGGGGGCAATCACTTTTTCACACAGGGCCATGTAGCTTTGGATTTTTTTTCTCCCATAATAATAATTTTTTAAAAAACATTTTAAAAAATTTTTACATTTAAAAACATTTAAAAAACTCATTTTGTGTTCAGTTGTGTTGTCACTGACTAATATTTACATTTGTTTGATGATCTCAAACATTTGAATGTGACAAACATGCAAAAATAACAAATCAGGAAGGGGGCAAACACTTTTTCACACCACTGTACATTGATGACTGTTTTCTTTGTGTATGTTTTATTTTTTTTTTAAATAATTATGACGTTGGGACAGCTGATGGTGAACAAAAGTGGTTCTTTCACCGTGCACGAAACACCATACACCAAATTACATTCAAAATCCAAAATGCTTTGACTCATTAGGATCATTCTAAACAGCTGTAAACCCTCATGTGAAACGCCTTACTGCATTTCAGTGTCACGATTCCAAGCAGCAAATAATAAAATCATATATGATGTATGAAGCACTAAATGTTTCACAACAATGATCAGGATTTTTGCTTGTGTGATGCTGCGGAGCACATATAGCGCTCCAAAAAAAGAAGGGGGGGATAAAAAGGCTCTCGTGCCCCCACACTTAAGATCAACTTTGATGAATGTAGCAGTCTGCCAGGACGTGCAGCAGACGTTCACAGGGACCTCAGGGTCAATGCTGAACAACACGGCGAGGCCATACGTGTGTTGCTGAGAGCAGCCTCGGGTTTATGGATAAGATGTTGACATTTGACGATATCAATACACTTTTACTGACGGATAACACGCTCTTGCTGCAAACACCTTCTGTGAAATGAAGATCAAATGTTACACCTTATTAATAGGCTGGATAGCATGATGGTGCCGTTGTCAGTACAAATAAATGTCGACATTCATTTATTCACGCAGGCGCAGAATTGCCAGGACGTCACACGGTACTGCGGACAAGAATGTCCTTCTCTTGTCTTGTACGTGAGAATTGACTCAGTCTCAACCAATATTCTCTGCTGCTCCTAAGTTTGTAAAACCAAAAACATCTCTGAAATATTACACGATCTTTTATCTGATTTGACCCGAACAAGACCACTAATAGTGATGGAAATTTCGGCTCTTTCAAAGGACTCGGTTATTTTGGCATGACTCCCTAAAAGGAGTCGGCGCTCCCAACCGGTTGTACAGATATATATTTTTATATATAATACATGTCAAGTTAATTTTGCAGTGTAAAAATATAATTAGTCGTCCCTCATTTGTAGCGGTTAATTGGCTCCAGACCCGACCGAGTTAAATGAATTGTTAATAAATGGAATATTTTCGTAGTTAGAGCATAGAAAACCTGTCTGACTTTCTAAGTACGTTCTTTTAACATTAGAGCCCTGTAGACATAAAATAACACCCCTATAGTCACCAGACCAGTGTAGAATACTACTGTACTGCACTTCCATCGCTTTATTAACAAGCAGAGAACACATGCAGTGAACATTCACACAGGAGCTGCTGTCGGCTGCTCTCTACACTTCTAACCTGCTGCTTGTGTATAATAACATAGTGTATAATAATACTGTATAGTGTGCATTGTTCTTCTCATAGGGGCCTTTAGGACACACAGACACACTCTCCATGATACACACACACAAACACACAAACACACACACACACAATCACAGTTGCGTTTAGATAACACAGACAACACTTAGATACGACTGCATGTTCATTGTTCTCACTCACACCAGCTTAACTCTCACTTTCACACAAACATAGCTTTCACTTTCCAGATACATAAGATTAGGTTTCACTCTCTAGAGGGGTGAGGCAACGGCTATATAGAGTCTGTGTACTTTCACTCTGGGCTCTTCCTCGATTGTCTTGATCGATAGCAAGAGTCCAGCACTGTACGATATATAACATATTGCACTTCTTTTTCAATACAGTTTGAAAACATTTTAAATTGTGTGATCATTGACTACTTCTCTGATAGCAACACGGTCCAAAGAAGCAGGAAGAAAGGCTAAAGAAAAGAAATAGCTGTTACACTTTTTAGTTTGTTGGCTGTGTAACACAGAGGGAAAAAAAACAACGCAACACCAGCGTGTCCTGGCTTGTGGCAGTCATTAGTAGATTTTCCTGGTTTGTTTGCTTCACATGTGAAATTAATGCACTTACTGAACACGATTACGGTGTTTTTAAAATTCATTTTGTTTTCTGAAGACTTCTCCAGTGACATCTCAAGAGGTGCTGAAAAACAACTCAGCCAGACCACATCCTGCATCTAGCAGGCTTCTGTTCAACATTAATACCAAGCAAGTGAAACATTGCACTCGGAGTTCTCACATTACAATGCAGCTAATGTATTATTCCCACCCCATGTGGGATCACTTTCATCTTCCCCATTAAGATGCACATTTTGTTTGGATACTCAAATTACCAAGCCCATATTAAATCTGACTGTGCAAAAGGCATTGATCATAGCCCCAAATGCCGCACTCCAACTTTGATTTAATTTGCACTTCCATTAATATCTATGAGACGTCCGATTGTCATCTTGGGCATATTGATGGTATTGTAAGCCCTGCCTTCATATAATGTTCCCCAGCGGCGATGAACAAATGTTTCAGAGAATTACGCCGCCAAGCAGGTTCAGTGGAACTGGCACCGCAGTCAGAAATTCATTACGATAATAAATAGAGGGGGTGAAAAAAGTACGATTTTAAGAGAAATTGATCGCCTTCTCGCCCTCTCACCGCAAAAACACACAAAAAGGCCACTCAGAGCTTAGAAAGGACGACTGCAGGCTGCACTCGGGTACTTTTCATTGTTGCAGCGCTCGAGGGTCTTCTCAGGGGCCTGAGGAGCCTTCAAAATGTGCTTGATTGAGTGAAAAGAATCCGTCACCGGCTGTCCATTAGAAGGCGTTACACTGTACTGAATGAACAATTTGGATCTATATTAGAGTCCTAAGAAGGTAAACTTAGATCAAATATCAATTCACTTCTAGCTGGGTGAGTGTCGAGGGAAGGCACGCTGAATTCTTATGCTGTTAAATGAAAAGCGAACATCCAGTGTAGGAAAATGAGTATGTGCACAGTTCTGCTGTACATCGTTTTCTCCACGGGTAACACAAGGGAATAAATAGCGTTATGAGATAATTGATTGCAATTGATTAAAATATTTAATATGATCAATCACATTTTCTCCATAGTCAACTCATAATTAATCGCAGTTAATCGCAGATATTGTAGAAGTTTTTACCTATAACAAGTGGGGATGCGCCGATCAGAGTTTTATGCTGACTGTTCCGATACAATCGTCCATGAGTGATCACATGACATTCTGTAGATCAAGTGTACATTTCTAAATGGATTTATGCTGAGTGCTATTGGCCCGTGGTGCCGTATTAGGGGCAAAGGTTACGACAATTCCAATGTCCCCTGACGCCATGGGGGGCAAAAATAGGTAAATATTCAAAAATAAAGTGATTTTATTTAATTTTTTTCATGGGCCCAGATGCCTGGTTGCACCTCTGCTATTGGTTATATGATTTTAAAAAGGGGACCATAAAATACCTTTCATTTAGACAAAAACATATTTGACTTACTTTTTCACGAGAACATATGTGACTCGTGAAACTCGGAGGATGAGACGCCTTCTTTAAGGAGACTCCATGTCTTCCACCGCTGAGAGAGGCTGGTCGTCAAGTGCGATGAATTCAGTTAGTTTTCGGGTTATGTGCTTTAGACTGCCCACTGTCACGCACATTCGGGTGAGTGTTGTCCAGTGTTGGCTGCATTAGCTGCCATTTGGCTGATGATCACATCAGGAACCTCGAAAACTCACCATAGTCCGTCAAGTGTTTGTTCTTCCACCAGATCAACCCCGTCAATAGTTTGGATCGGATTGGGATTGGATCGGCAAGACTATTAAAAAAAATCATATTGAAAACCAAAAAAAGTGAATCGGGACATCCCTACTTTCAATCAGTTGAGAAAAACAAACTACAACAAATTCTGAAGTCGGTGCTGCCAGAACAAATTACTGGAAAAGTGAGCGTTTTCGGAACATAGTTAACCCGGGTGTCTTGAAGTAACGGAATGTTTTGACAATGGAATAATGTGAATCAAAAAAATGGAATTCACACAATTACTTCTCATGCAGAAAATTCATTTGAAACGTGAGCAAATCAAAGAAGCGGTTGTGTGAGACGTTTTAGTCGTGCTTGGAATTTCATCGGATAATCTACAAATTGTTGTGGGAACCAATCCAGGGGGTACCCTCGCCCGATGTTAGCTGGGATAGTCTGCAGGTCACCTGTGACTCTAATGAGCACAAGTGGATAGAAATATAGAAATATAGAAATATAGAAAATGATTGCACGAGTGTTTTCTTTTGCAGCACATATTTTTATTTGACATCTTCAGCGGATGGTACAATTCCTTACGTTGTTGTCTCAAAGGGGAAGGGCTCCTCGCCTTATGATTCTGCCAGAATGATTAATTTACAGGTCATTAAAATACTCGTCTTTTGAAAGTGTTGGGCTGCTCAGGTGGCAAAGCCTGTGCAGGGGGAGACGTGTCGTAAATAAACGCAGCTACATTTCAAATGCCGTAAATAGGGGACACCTAAGGACCTTGCATGATTGCAGACATCTAATCGTTTAATTTATGCGTGTCTAAAGGAGCCCTCATTAACATTCAAGCAGCAGTCATCCATCTCGCTGGAACATTCACTAAAAGGGGATGCATCTATCCGGGCAACACAGCATGGCCACGCACTCGCGGAGCACCTTCCCGCTTTCTCCCTCAATGTCACGACAGACGCAGCATGCAACTCTCATAACTTGTATGATTTGTGGTCCAGCGATTGTGTTGCTTTTAATGTGGGGAACCTTTGACAAAGTTAAAGTCGTATTCTGGAGGTCACAGTAGCGTGATAGGAGCACGACTGGCTGTATCGTGCCAAATCACCGACCCTTTGTCTGTGGTACTTTGGGCAAAAGTTGATGCAACTGCAGATGCTCATCAGCAACCTTTTAAAGAGGAAAACCTGTAGAATTCAGTGTTTATTCCTAAAAACTTCTCTTTGTTGCTGCAGCGATGGGTTTACACATCACGTCTGCCCAACAGATGCATGCGTGACAGAAACTCAATAACAACCGGCGTGGTTGACGTTTGAGTGGTTGTTGACAGCTGCTTTGTTCTCTGGTCAGTTTTCATATTTAGCACATCAAAGAGTTAGGATATTTTACACACTGTCGAGGAGTATACAGCAAGTCTGACACGTCATTATTAAACCAGGTAAGGCCTGTATGCCGTCTTTAGTGAGCATCAGTAGGGTAGTTTACACTGATGTCATTAAACGTTGGTCTAATTAGATCCAAGACCTGCATTGAATTTGAAATGAGACCCTGCCAACTATCACAATGCATAGTCTGGAAAAGAGAGTGACTGAAGATGAGGCAAAATAAAAGCAAGGGTATTCATGCGATGCACATTAGAGCCTGTGGGGGGAAAAAACCCCTGCTTGACTCCACTCAGCATTATTTCTACTTGATCGGGGAGTAGAAAAACTGCTTATGTGGGGGCAATTGTAAGAGATGGGCCATGAAACAGGTGAATACCGAAAGAAACTGCAGGCCGCTGATGTCTTGTGAAACGTGTACTATCAAAGCAATGCGACATGAATCACATGACTGCAACTCTTTCAAAGCAAACGTCTGAGTCCCAAATAGTGTCGCTAGGGTTGGGTATCATTTACATATTATCCCCTCATCAATCAGGGGTGTCCAAACTGTGACCCGGGGGCCATTTCAAGCCTGCAACTAGCTTTTAATTGTCCCTGGGCATGTTGTGTTTGTTGTATTACATATTACACTAATAACTATTTGCTATGGCAAATACAACACAAAGCTCAGATCCAAGTTTTCTTCAAACATTTTAGTATATTGGGCGGAGCGAGACACCTTCTGCCTATCAAGTGCCTTATGAAATCCGTTTTTTTATTTGTATTTTTTTTCTAAATTCCGCTTTTTACCTTTTACAGTTATTCTACCAGCATAGAGAATAAAATGAATAAAATGTCCGTTAATTAAATGTAATGTAACAATGTATTACATTTACTGATGTAATACATCGTTGGACGATTTTGCCCAGTAATTCAGAAGCAGGCGTAGCTGGGCTAACGTTTCTAATGCATGTCAACCTCTGCACACAGTGCTACAAGATCCTCAACGATGCAGTTCCAACTGTAATGTAAGATATTTTCTGTGGCACCCTTATTTTGTTTGCACAATTAGACAGGATGTGGTGAACAGTGCTCTTATTTTGAAGTGTAGTGTGTGTGTTGACGGTTAAGATGAGCTGGGAGCAAGAATAAACGCGCCTCTCGTCCTTTTTTCACTCTGAACTTGCACGACGTCATCAGGTATCGTAAAACTCGTTCGCATTAACAAGCGGTAAAAGATATCACGGGGTGAACACCGTCATACACACGCACAGCCGCACTAGCATGCTCTGCTAAACTAAGCTAACCCCACTAGCTTCCATTCACGCTTCGAAAGAGAAGAGTTTAGAAGTTTTTTTTGCCAACTTTCAGGTCGCCGTATCAACATGTTTAGTTCGGGGTGGGGTGGGTTAGCGTTTGTGATGAGATTCCGCCAGGGAAATACATCCCACATAAAACGTTACTTCTCCTCACGATGACAGCATTTAATTCACATGATGTCAATTTCTGCGAGATTCTGCGTTTAACTATAGATTCCTTTTATATTAGCCAATTCCGCGATTTTGTCTGCAATTCCGTTAACGTGGAAATCATTACCTGTCTGTAATTAGGCTAGTTCTTTAAGAGATTTACGATTTACCCCCCACTCTGTCCCCTAAGTCCAGTTCTGGTTGGATTTGATGAAGAACATAGCTGCAGGTAGTCGCTGGGGTCACGCAAGTAAGGACTTTAGCTTCTCAAAACAAAATGTGTTCAAAAGAGTAATACATTTGCATCATAAAAATGCCTCCTCGAAAAAAATCTGACCTCACAAATGGCTCGGCATTATATTTGTCTCCCGCTGTGTCCCTGCGCTCTGTCGTCTGCGCATTCTGTTGCTGTGGAACACACACGTCAACAAAATGGCCGCGGCGCTCCGTCACATGCACAAAGATGCACAGGCGACAGTATGCAAGGATACGGCGGGAGACAAATGCAACCCCGAGCCATTTGTGAGGTCAGATTTTTTTTTTCTTATGAGGAGGCATTTTTTGTGACGCAAATGTGTTACTCTTTTGACACACTGGTACAATTCATCAACCAGTCACTCCCGTTGATGTTGTCAGTTGTCAGTTGATCTGAAATAAAAATGTACTAAACGGGATCATAAATGAGATCCATGTTTGACAAGATTTCAACAGAATTTGCAACCATTCGCTCGTTAAAGACTAAAAGGCCTGCTTTATGCTTCTGTGTCGAGGCGCCAGCCTACACAAAGGCTGTGACTGGTTGGCTTTTCGTAAATCATTCCCTGTATTTATACGACTCGTTCAGTGAATGACTCTGATACGATGGGCTCCCTACCTGTTCTTAATCGTAACGCCACATTTCTTCATCGAAATAAATGGGAAGACAGCAGTCAAAATGCACGGCATTTAAAGATGTCTCATTTACTTCATGCAATCTTTCCTCTTCTTAACAGCCACCACTGTGTGCAACAGAAACAAACACAATGACTCAGCAAGTCTCAGAATACTCCCTAAAGACAAGAACACTGCAGCCATGATGGCACAAACCAATGGGGTGAGGCAGGAATACTAGAGCGAGTGCAGGCCACCAGGGACAAGAGAGGGACGGGGAATTGCAAGTCTGGCATGGTTTGATTGGCCTAAAAAATAAATACTGCTAAAACAGCTATGAAGTGACCCCAAGAACCTTAACCACTCCCATTTAGTTTCAGGCAAAAAGCAGGTGAGAGACATTTGGTAACCCTCACCGAAACCACAAGAGAGAGGCCTGATCTTTGCTATAGGCGGCATCCAGCAGCATTTTGATGTCTCTAACTAGAACACAATAAATTGTTCCTCATTATTCAGTAATTAACTCTAATGTTCCGGGTCCCCATCCCCCCGGTGCAACACTCTAAATCACCACCCTCCTCCTCTCTTCTCCTGCTGCACACAGCTCTTTCATTTCCTCTATGAAGTAGGGGGTGAGGGTAAATGAGGAGTGGGGGGTCACAGCTTGATGTACTGTATCATCCCTGTGCCACCCTCTTGTCACCCGCCCCGTTTGAGCCACTCCCTTCTCCTTGCCCCCGCTAGTCCTCATGCCAGCTCTGCAAAATCCACACAGTGCAAACAAAGGGTTTGATGCGAACGTATGATAATCCAACAGAAATACAAACAAACTTCTATCAGTTACCTTTTGGGGCAGAGATGTTTTGTGCAAACCTCTTCCCTTGTTTAGAGAGGGCCTTTCGGTCCTTCAACAGCCACGTCCGGCAACAACCACAACAGCAACCCTCTTGTGACCACACCCACCACAGACATCAATAGGAAGACTCCACACTTGAAAATGAAGAACTGGGGAAGTCTTTTGGAGTAAAAGTGAAACATCTTTAACAAACAAGAAAAGTCCTGTTGCCTAGATTCAACCTTTGCAGATTATATAATTAGTTGGAGCAGCGTTGCCATCTACAGCTCTGCAAGTGGGATTACCGGCAACAGGGGAAGAATAGCAACATACTGGCAATTCTGGTCCACAAGCCGCAACGCTGTGTAAGACAAACCCACTACATTTAGAGGAACAACCACGTTTGTAAATAAGCCGCACCGGACTATAAGCCGCACGTGTCCTTGTCATAAAATGGCATATTGCCCCTGAAGAAGACCACACAGCTCTTTATCTGACAGGAGCCAATCATGAACTATGAAAAAAGTCACAACGACCTTGTCAACCCATTGGAAATTGCAGGCTGTGTCACTGTAACGGTCTGACTCACGGCGTCATCTTACAAGCACTAAACTCATCACACAGCAACTTAACACTCAAAAGGTATACCAAATAAATATACAAACACGTACCAATACTAATGAAAAGCAACATTTTAAAGTTTTCACAAAATGCATTTCGTCTGAGGACAAGAAGCATAGACCAATGAATGAGTTGGTCAGATGCAATGCATTATGGGAAAACTTTAAGAGTTGTTTTTTTCATTGTTCATTGGTACGTGTTTGTATATTTCCCAGGTATGCCTTTTGAGTGTTAAGTTGCTGTGTGATGAGTTTAGTGTTCTTTGTAAGATGACACCGTGAGTCAAATTGTTATACTGTTTTACTGCTCAAAAAAATGAGAGGAACACTTCGAAAACACATCAGATCTAAACGGGGGGAAAAATGATCTTGAATATCTTTCCTGATAATAAGTGGGTGATGTATTAGTAACAAAATGATGCCACATAATTTGATAGAAATGAAAATGATCACCCTATAGAGGGGAGAAATCAAAGACACCCCAAAAATGAAAGTGAAAAAATGATGCAGCACACTGGTCCATTTTGCCAAAATGTCATTGTAGCAACTCAAAATGATTCTCAGTAGTTTGTGTGGCCCCCACGTGCTTGTACGCATGCCTGACAACGTCGGGGCATGCTCCTAATGAGACTACGGATGGTGTCCTGGGGGATCTCCTCCCAGAACTGGACCAGGGCATCACTGCGGTACCTGGATGCATGGAGGAGATTCCAGGAGACAGGTAGTTACTCCAGGAGAGTATCTGCCATAGATTTGCCATAGATCATTTGCCATAGACCACCAGAATTGGCAACTACACCACTGGTGCCCTGTCCTCTTCACTGATGAGAGCAAGTTCAACCTGAGCACATGCGACAGACGTGAAAGGGTCTGGAGATGCCGTGGAGAACGTTATGCTGCCTGCAACATCATTCAGCATGACCGGTTTGGTTGTGGGTCAGTGATGGTCTGGGGAGGTATACCCTGGAAGGACGCACAGACCTCTACAGGTTAGATAATGGCACCCTGACTGCTATTAGGTATCGGGATGAAATCCTTGGACCCATTGTCAGAACCTACGCTGGTACAGTGGGACCTGGGTTCCTCCTGGTCCACGACAATGCCCGACCTCATGTGGCTAGTGTATGCAGGTAGTTCCTGGAGGATGAAGGAAGTGATACCATTGACTGGCCCCCACGTTCACCTGAACTTAACCCAATAGAACAACTCTGGGACATTATGTTTAGGTCCATCAAGCGCCTCCAGGTTGCTCCTCAGACTGTCCAGGAGCTCATTGATGCCCTGGTCCAGATCTGCGAGGAGATCCCCCAGGACACCATCCGTAGTCTCATTAGGAGCATGCCCCGACGTTGTCAGGCATGCGTACAAGCACGTGGGGGCCACACAAACTACTGAGAATCATTTTGAGTTGCTACAATGACATTTTGGCAAAATGGACCAGTGTGCTGCATCATTTTTTCACTTTCATTTTTGGGGTGTCTTTGATTTCCCCCCTCTATAGGGTGATCATTTTCATTTCTATCAAATTATGTGGCATCATTTTGTTACTAATACATCACCCACTTATTATCAGGAAAGATATTCAAGATCATTTTTCCCCCAGTTTAGATCTGATGTGTTTTCCAAGTGTTCCTCTAATTTTTTTGAGCAGTATATATATATATATATATATATATATATATATATATATATATATATATATATATATGTATACAGTCAAACCTGTCTTAGTGGCCACCTGCCTATAGCGGCCACTGAAAAATCCCCCGCAGAAAATTTACGTGTTATAGACTCTGTGTATAGCAGTCACCTGTCTAACGCGAGGGGCGGCCATCCATTTTGTATCCCTTGGTCAATATCTGACCGCATATAGCGGCCAAAATGCCGACTCAAGCAGAAACTTCATGCACGAAAAAGTTTTGTTTTTTAATCAATGAAGCCGTCGTGTGTAGACTTTAATTACTGAGTCCTAGTTCGACATAAAAAGCCGTCTTCTTACTTTGCAATGCCGCCCTGAAAAGATTCAATGACGGCCAAAACGGTAATCTTCCCACTTTGCAATGCCGTGAATAGATTCCAAAATAGCCAAAACACCTGAATAAAACATCTAAAATATCACTTAATTGCTGACTAATTAGAGATTAGAAGCCCATTCAATAAGAAAGGAGCGATGGTATTGTTAGTTTACGACGATCTTCGCACCTCCTCCGCACTCAATTGTTCACGCACACACACATTCATGACTGCTTCACGCGTATCCTGTACATATCACCTCGGGCTCGTTCACAAAAATTTTTATTTCTTGCTTTTAAAATCGTGTTTAAAAAAAAATCAAAGATGGATATTTGTGACGTTCTGCAGGATAGGAGCGAGCGTCCCCTGTCCTGCGCTCTTATTTGGCGGGCTGTGCCTTCTCCAGGGAGCAAGAGGCAGCCGCTTCATGCCTGGTGGCCATGCAGCTGCGGTCAATTAACATTTGTGGTGGATAAAAGACCAGCGCTGTCGAATGTGCGGCGCTGGTTCATTGTTGTTATTGATATTACTAGTTTCCTCACCGGAGCTGTTACCTAGATTTACCTACCTGTTTATGTTTCAACAGAGCGTTTTCCCCTATGTCTCTTGGTTTTGCTCCAGTCTTTTTGTGAATACATGTTAATATGTGTGTGCACAAATTCAAAATGGCCGCCAACCAGTCTATAGCGGCCACCTGTCTATAGCGGCCACGTTTGCCGTTTCCCTTCAGTGGCCGATATATATATATATATATATATATATATATATGTATATGTGTGTATATATATATATATATATATATATATATGTACTGTATATGTATATATCTATATATATGTATGTATGTATGTATGTATGTATATGTGTGTATATATATAAAGACCTCCTGCGATTTCCGATGGGTTGACAGGCTTGTTATGAGTGCACTGATAGCTCGTGATTGCCTCGTGCCAAAGAAAGAGCTACTGTTTCCTCACTGACTCGCTAGCGCCACAGTATTTAAACAATTAGTAATAGTTCTGAAGTAAAGGAGATGTCACGAGATTAGAACTTAGCCATAAATTAGCTGCACTGCTGTATAAGCCACAGGGTTCAAAGTTCAAGAGGAAAGTAGCGACTTATACACCGGAAATTACGGTACATGAACAGCACGTGAATGTACAAAACATCACTCCTCACTTTAGCTAGTATAGGATATGTACAATCTTTTCTCTTGGTTCTGGTGAGTACTATGCCCTGATGGACCTTGCTTTGTTCATTGGGGCATAAAAATGGCTCAAACAGAAAAGGGTATTCCGCCCCCTGATTAATTAACTGATAAAGAGGTGTACCTCAGTACCTTTTTTCCATAAAAGTGTAATTTGTCACATTCCCGACAGCTCAAGCTATATTGGTATAAACATGACGGTACAGTGGAACCATCATGAATCCATTCCAATTCCAGAAGGTCAGACAAAACCTAACTGAATACATTTTTTAAATACTACACTTTTAATAGAAGCAAAATTACAGTTTTACATGCAGAAAACAATCTGAAATACACATAAATGATGAAGCCTTGATCCTCCGTGATCAGTAACAAATGCAGAGACTGCAAGTCAACTGTTGATGTCAAAGACAAGAACAGCGGTGTGAAAAAGTGTTCGCCCCCTTCCTGATTTATTTTGTTGCATGTTTGTCACACTTAAATGTTTCAGATCATCAAACAAATTTAATTAGTCAATGACAACACAACTGAACACAAAATGCAGTTTTTAAGTGAAACTTAAAGAGTGATTGCCCCCTAAAGCTAATAATTGGTTGGGCCCCCCCTTAGTAGCAACAACTGCAATCAAGGGTTTGCCATAACTTGCAATGAGTCTCTTCCAGCTCTGTGGAGGAATTTAGCAGGATTGTTGTCATTCAGCCACATTGGAGGCTTTTCCTTTTTAAGGTCATGCCACAGCATCTCAATAGGATTCAGGTCAGGGCTTGGACTAGACCACTCCAAAGTCTTCAGCCATTCAGAGGTGGACTCGCTGACGTGTTTTGGATCATTGTCCTGCTGCAGAACCCAAGTTACTTTCAGCTTGAGGTCACCGACATTCTTCTTCAGCAGAATTCATGCTTCCATTTATCACAGCAAGTCTTCCAGGTCCTGAAGCAGACCATCGCACTGCCACCACCATATTTTACTGTTGCTATGATGTTCATTTTCTGAAATGCAATGTTACTTATACACCAGATGTAATGGGACAGACACCTTCCAAAAAGTTCAACTTGAGTATTTTCCCAAAGGTGTTGGGGATCATCAAGATGTTTTCTGGCAAAATGGAGACGAGCCTTAATGTTGTTTTTGTTCAGCAGTGGTTTTGGTCTTGGAACTCATTTGTGCCCAGTGTCTTTCTTATGGTGGAGTCATGAACACTGACCTTAACTGAGGCAAGTGAGTCCTGCAGTTCTTTGGATGTTGTTGTGGGGTCTTTTGTGACCTCATGGATGAGCTCTTGGAGTCATTTTGGTTGGCTGGACACTACTGGGAAGATTCACCACTGTTTCAATTGTGGATAATGCCGTTAATGCCGTTTGCTGGAAACGGCTTTACATCTTTTTCCAGACTGATAGATCTCAGTTAATCTCAGTTAAGTTATGTTTTACCGGGGGGACAATCACTTTTTGACACAGGGCCATGTAGGTTTGGATTTTTCTCCCTTAATAATAAAAAGTTTCATTTAAAGACAGCATTTTGTATTCAGTTGTGTTGTCATTGACATATATTTAAATTTGTTTGATGAGCTGAAACATTGAAGTGTGACAAACGTGCAAAAAAACAAGAAATCAGGAAAACACTTTTTCACACCAGAGCTAGGGGACGATGACTTCCGCTTCCGGTTTCCAATTTGACAGCATGCAAACGGACACGTTTCATAATAAAGATTTGTTACAAACACAGTCGGTCTCACGCAGCGTATTAATAACACAATTGTAAGACAACCGAAAAAGTGTAGGGGAACCCAGGCAAAAAAATTGCTTAAATTTTGATGCTAACAAAGTTTTGCGTTTTTCAGACCTTCTCTGAAACATGTTGCATAGTAGAATTGCAACCCCTCCCACCCCTCCAGGCACCGAGTGGTTGCTTTTGATGGGACTTTCTCTACCTCGTCTGCTCTTAATTGTTAAAATGAGGTCAGTTGTAGGCTGCATCAAATCACCTGTCATTTCAGCCGGGAATCACATGCTGATTGAAAGGTATCATAAAAACTTGCCCAGGGCCTGCTTTTGCGCGCCTGCTGGGAGTTCCCTTTGTGCTTTCGACAGACTCCGCCTATGGGCAGTTAGACGCACTTTACTTTGTGAGGCGGAGATTAAGTGGGTAGTCTTGGGTGACACACATCCACACACATGGCCCAAATATAGATTCAAGAGAGTCAGTCGTGTCAGACACAATTCCTGGTGGATGATGTTACGATTAACGCCCCTGACCTAATTCAGGAAGATGCTCACACATAACACATCCCGATATAAATGTGAGGTCAGGTTCATTTGAGGGGTAATTGTGAAAGGAGGACAATAGAAATGATAGAAAAATTAGGACATTCCCGTTTAAGTAATGTAACAGTGACATTTAAAAAGCAAATTATGTCTGTTTTAATGTTTTCTCTCTCAGACCTCAGAACAGGCTCATGAAAAACAGATGCATTGAAATATGTGAGCTGTTTAATACAGTAATCTCTCGTGATAAGTGAATTTCCCTCAAGTAGGAGTAATTATAAATTTAATATTTTTGCAGAGCATAGAAAACCTGTTTGCAACCTTTTAAATACAATTTTTAACATTATCAGAGCCCTCCGAATTTGAAATAACACGCCTATAGTCACCGTTACATTTGTATTACTCACAGTAGTAGACATAACAAAAGTAAATAAGCCATTTAAGACATAAATGAGTGTGTGTTGCTATAAATGTGTTCCCTAGGGGAGCAGAGTGGCAGCCGGACAGGAAGTGACATCAGGGCTTCAGAGCTTAGCTTGACGTGGGTTACTGCAGCAACAGTAGCTCGTCTTTTTTATTAGGGCTTATTGTTCCTGTTGTGAGATAATTCAAACCTGCAACAAAAGCCTTTTGTTCCCGGAGATCAAGTCTGGCGTTTGTGTGTCTCCCCCAACATTACAGTAACGTTACTGATACCTAGTGAACAGTGTAGAATACTACACATATCATTCACAGCCGCTGTATAAGCCGCAGGGTTCAACATTTAAGAAAAAAGTGGTGGCTTATACACAGGAATTTACGGTATATGTAAAACTTGTGTCTCGCTGGTGCGTGAAGTCTGATGTCGGATCTCCGAATGCAGTGGCGAGACAACTCCAGATAAGAAAAGTCCTTTATTACTTGGAACTTAATAGCAGGAACAGAAAAAACGGTGCAAACAGTCGAAGGGGTGAACAAAGTCTAAACAGGGAACAAAAAGCAACCTGAGATACAGGCGGGCTGCAGGATGAGCAGGCAGGAAGGCAAAAAGGACGCTAAAGAAGAAGCCGTAACAATGTCTTGGGAGACAAGGAAAAACAACGCGTAGAAAGAGCAGTCCAGTCCGAGGAATAATCCCACACCTTCCAGACATGTTAAGTATGCAAGTAAATGGCAAACAGCTGTGCTCATCCGGCAGCTCCGCCCATCTCAAGAGGACCAGCGTCTGAAGAAAACAGAAAGCAAAGCAGTAACTAGACATGTAAAACAGGGGGCTACCACCAATACATGAAGCATCCGGGATGTCACAGCCGAGCGTGACCACTTGCTTCAATAGCATGTATTCTTTTTACTAATAATAGTCCCTATTCAAGGGAACAGCATGATTTATGAATGAATATATTTTGGAAAAACCGTGATAGAGTGAAGTGGTGATGGATGACAGTACACCAAAACAAGCTTTTATTTTGTGACTGCTGCACTGCATGTGTACGTAATGCACGGGCTTGATGCAATGTACATGGAATCTTGAGGAAGGCTCCACAAGAAGCTGACAAAATGCTGTTTGTAGAAAGAAAAAACCAACACATGGTGCTGCTTCCCCGGGACGCCGCTCTGGGCAGCAGCGCTGCGTCTGAAGGGCGCTGGTATTAGTTTTGTGCGCTCTGGAGAAACGGCGGCTTCTCACTAATGAAGAGATCGGGGCCTGAACATTGTGGCAGCCTCATATCCGATTAGTGGGCTGCGATGCATGGAAACACGGCATGAGATAACATCACACGTTAATGCGTGCCCCATTTCACTGTTTCCCATTTTATCCTTTACATTTTTATCCCCTCTTGACCTCTAACACAAGCGTCTTGAATTATGTTAGAGTTGTGTGCAAACTAATTGGTTGACACAAGCATTAATGCACATGCATGAGTTGTGCAGCAGTGAACACCACCTGACCTTGTCCATATCCGCTCTGCAGGGATGGGACAGCGTTTGAACCTGGCCAGTAAAGGACATTTGGATGTTATTAAAAAACATTAGCATTCCTACGGCCCGTGCTAGTCCCAAAGCCATCAGGTAATTTGAACGGGACTCCGTGAATTTAAGATGTGCAGATGTTTTCACTTTAAAACGGGCATCTGTTTATGCAGACACTCTTTATGTTCGTAAAACCACAAAGGACCTCCAATCGGTTTTATGGAGCAGTACCAGCTAGAGCACTCAGCTTTGTAATTGTGCCGTACCAGGTAATGAGAAAATTGGTCACAAGCAGTGCTCCCTATAGAACCCGCAGCATACGATTTGAACAGCATGTGCTTTATCTATATTGCAGCTTTCAGGGGGTCAAACATGGTTGCAGTTTAGAGCTCAATTCATACCAGAGGACCGATTCCCTCAAAAAATCAAATGACAAAGAAAACAATTTGTCTTACAAGCCATACAATGCCAATAAAAGCGAGTATAAAGCTTGTTAAAGGGCTTTTTGGCTGCCGTAAAGAATTCACTCACTGATACTTGAGTTTTAATTAAACAAGACAAGTAAATGCTTATTTATTTCGTTCCAAGTCCAGCAGAAGCCATCTCAACGTATTTTCCATATGGAGTACATCTACCAGCAGCATATTAGATGGTATGAAAGAACAACACACACAACAATAACATCAATAGTTAATAGCAAATGGTGAAAAATGAATTGATAATTGATACGCCCATAAAAATGCCTATTTCTGGCACACAACGTTCCTCGGATCGACAATAAAGGTGACTGCTGTCATTATTAGGCTAGATTCAGATCCAGAACCCTCCCTTTCTCTCTTCAATTGCCGAGTTTAAAGCCTAAGTATGCCTCACACTCTTATTAAACACATTTAATCCCAAATGTGTGGCAGTGATGAGCAATACCTCTGATTTTGTTACTGACTCGATACTGATTTCAAATTAAGGCTGGTATCAGCGATGCCAATCCAATACCGATACTTTGCGTAACTTCACCTAATGTGTCCGGTAAATTTAAAACAATAGTGTATTTAATTTCATGGCACGAGTGCAAGACCTTTAATCCATCCATCCAGCCGTCTTCTTCCGCTTATCCGAGCTCACGTCGCAGGGGCGGCAGCCCAGACTTCCCTCTTTGTCCAGCTCCTCCTGGTGGATCTCGAGGGGTTTTCAGAGACATAGTCTCTCTGAAGTGTCCTGGGTTTTCCCGAGGCCTCCTGCTGGTCGAACGTGCCTTGAACACCTCCCCAGGGAGGCATCCTGTCCAGATGCCCGAGCCACCTCATCTGGCTCCTCTCAATGTGGAGGAGCAGCGCTTCTACTCTGAGTTTCTCCTGGATGACAATGCTTCTGACCTTATCTCTACCAGAGAGCCCAGCCACCCTACGGAGAAAACTCATTTTGGTCGCTTGTACCCGCCATTTTGTCCTTTTGGTCACTACCCAAAATTCATGACCATAGAATTTTGTTTTAAAAGATAATATCGTCTGTACATGTCTGTAACAACTTTCAAGATATTTCAAATTGGTCTTCAGAAATCAATTTTAAATTTCACCAACATGCTGTGCAGAACATCTTCATTTACCGTGACAGTGAGCCACAGTCTCAAGTAAATAAAAGTATAAAGCATGTTTATCTCACCAAGCAGTGTGTGTGATGTCCAAAGGATGATTTCATGTCTCTACTCTACTCGACATGCCGCTCCTTTCCATCATGGACAACCAGCACCATCCAACGCGCAGCATCGGCTCCCCACAGAAGAACACTTTCAGTGGCAGATTACTATCACTGTCCTGCTCCACCGCAGGACTGAGCAGATCATTCCTCCCCTAAGCCACGCGGCTTTTCAACACAACAGAGGGGGAGCCATAAATACACACATAGGACTGGACTTATGAACTCGTTATGTATTATTATTTATTATCTATGTATTATTGCATTGCAAATTTGATGTGATTTCATCCACTTATACTAATTTCATATTCATCATCGAGGAAAAGGCTTCTTGAGACGTCATCTGTACTTCTGTGTAGAAGGTGTCGGACGTTTCGCTCCTCATCCGAAGAGCTTCGTCAGCAAACTAATAAGTGCTGGTAGCTTAGGCCTTAAATACAGTAAGAGTGGGCGGAATTGGTGTGCCAACACCCTCCTCCTATTGGTTCGTTACACTAAGCCTGCATTCCTCATCTTTACAGTGGTATAATCCTATCCTGTTATTCACACCTACGATAAAAGGGAAGTGTCGCTCCCTGAATTGGGTATGAACGACTCTGATACTGGCTTGTTAGCATCTATTGTTCTGGCTCGGCCCTGCCTTCACCTCATTTGCAAGACTAAGAGCTGTGGGTTTTGGTCTCAGTAACCTGCTGAACACAGGGTCCAAATTGAACCTCAAACCACCATTCCGATTCAATGATGGGTTCTGTTGTTTGACAAAAATAGCTTCCTTTACTCCTCTTTCAAACCATCTGTTTTCTTTGGCCAAAATCTTTACCTCGCTGTCCTGAAAAGAGTGATTGGTAGCTTTCAGGTGTAGATGTACTGCTGATTGAGGACCACTAGCATTGTCCCTGCGATGTTGATAAAGCCTTTTTTGGAGCATTTGCTTAGTTTCCCCAATGTAGTGCTCTTTGCATTCCTCATCTTTACAGTGGATGGAATAGACCACATTGCTCTGTTTCTGGTTTGGAGCCTTGTCTTTAGGTTAGGGTTAGGGTTAGGGTTAGGGTTAGGGTTAGGGGTTAGGGTTAGGGTTAGAGTTAGGGTTAGGGTTAGGGTTAGGGTTAGGGTTAGGGTTAGGGTTAGGGTTAGGGTTAGGGTTAGGGTTAGGGTTAGACAAGGCTCCAAACCAGAAACAGAGCAATGTGGTCTATTCCATCCACTGTAAAGATGAGGTAAAGGTAAAGACAAGGCTCCAAACCAGAAACAGAGCAATGTGGTCTATTCCATCCACTGTAAAGATGAGGAATGCGAAGAGCACTACATTGGGGAAACTAAGCAAATGCTCCAAAAAAGGCTTTATCAACATCGCAGGGACAATGCTAGTGGTCCTCAATCAGCAGTACATCTACACCTGAAAGCTACCAATCACTCTTTTCAGGACAGCGAGGTAAAGATTTTGGCCAAAGAAAACAGATGGTTTGAAAGAGGAGTAAAGGAAGCTATTTTTGTCAAACAACAGAACCCATCATTGAATCGGAATGGTGGTTTGAGGTTCAATTTGGACCCTGTGTTCAGCAGGTTACTGAGACCAAAACCCACAGCTCTTAGTCTTGCAAATGAGGTGAAGGCAGGGCCGAGCCAGAACAATAGATGCTAACAAGCCAGTATCAGAGTCGTTCATACCCAATTCAGGGAGCGACACTTCCCTTTTATCGTAGGTGTGAATAACAGGATAGGATTATACCACTGTAAAGATGAGGAATGCAGGCTTAGTGTAACGAACCAATAGGAGGAGGGTGTTGGCACACCAATTCCGCCCACTCTTACTGTATTTAAGGCCTAAGCTACCAGCACTTATTAGTTTGCTGACGAAGCTCTTCGGATGAGGAGCGAAACGTCCGACACCTTCTACACAGAAGTACAGATGACGTCTCAAGAAGCCTTTTCCTCGATGGACAACTCCTGTACGACTGAGAGCCTACACAGACTTCATATTCATCAGTTGGACCAATGTCAAGGTATATTTGGAGCGTCCAGGATATTTCAGTAAAGTAATGCCACTGAACATAACATGTATCATTTGTTGAAGTACAGAAAGTATGCAGTCAGGATTACTTTAACACATGCAGCAATGCAAACTACTGTAGCACAAGAGGTGGTCCTTCTGGCATCACAGTTTACGCTCTTGATCTCCACGTGTAAAGGCAGAAAACAAATGTTTGGCCATTGAGCATCATTCAGTAGGGCTGTGCTGTTTGCTGTCACATTCTCACTGACCTCTGTGGGAAACAATGTTGTCTTGTTGTCTCGACAGTCACACACTGACACCGCAGCCACACTCCGGGCTTCATTTCCCATTATTTGACGGGGACGTATTTCAGACTGAAGTGATCCAAACAGTGATCTACCACTTGAGAGAACTGTCTTCGAGAAGAGGCGTCGAGGGGCAGCGACAAGGACGAGTGTCCTACAAATGGCATATGCAGCAGCTCCTGTGTTTCGAGTGGCACTTCATCTAAAATAGGCGCTCATCACGGGAAGGGCTTCAAGATGTGTTTTGTCATACTTCTGAGAGACCATCACGTCAAAGCCTGGATGCTTGTTGGTGTGCGTGGTTAGTGCAGCGCTGGAATCCATGGGTGTCTAGTGATGACACTGCTGCCATACCTCACAGAGAAGGCTGAATGATTCAACTCAGTTACTACAGTTACTACTACAGTTACTCACTACATACTGAAAACTAGATTAGACAGCATCAAAATTCCAACTCGAGAAATAATTTGGTGAACATCCTATAAAAGGTACACTTCGCACTTCAAATTTCGTGGTTTCACTCTATCACAGTTTTTCAAAAACATATAAATTAATTAATCATGCAATTTTGTGCTTGAGTACGGCCTATTATTGGACCCAAAAAAATGCATATTCAAGGAAATTTCATGTATTTTGGCCTAACTTAAGCATTTTCATGCCTAAAAATGACTAAATGGACTAAAGTACAAATATAAGGCATTCAGAAAGAAGATGTGATGTATTTTTAGAGCACAATTCATACACAAGCTAATTCAAAGTGCCAACACATGGTAACCGTGAAGGGTAAAATCACTTCATAAAATCATTTTAAAATGATGTGTGCATGCAATCGCCACCTACTCCAGTCGTGCAAATGGACGGGATTTGAACGCGGATCAGAGCGCTCAGACTAGCCAAAGACTGTAAGTGTAAAGTGTGTCCAAGCCCAGGACGATTGTCCTAGTGTGAGTAACTGTTACTTCATAAAGTACTGTACACAGGCAAACACACTTGCTTGTGTCTTTTTCATCAGCCCTTAGACCCATTTCACCTGCCTCCTGTCTGTTGCATCATCAACAAATAAAACAAAACACTTTGCATTTGTGGGCCAACATGGGCCGACTGCAAAACAATGCAATCTTTTTTCTTCCTTCTTCAATTTACCACAGCTTTGTGTCGTCATTCATTAAGCTGATTTAATATAAGTTTGTCACAGAGTTAAGCTCGGCCAAGGAGGAGAACGTTCAGGACAAACTATCCTTCACGCTGTGCAGGGTCCATTTGGCTCGCTGCCTGCTGTTAGCCTCTGCGATGTTCCAATGACGTTGGCAAAAATATCCACTCCTATCAAAACATTACAGAGACAAAGTCAGCAACATTTTATTAGCTTGAGTAGTTTCCTCCGTGAAGTGATAATGAAGCCAAAGGCCAAATGCTGAGCGTCACATGTTGAAAGGCCATAAAATCTCCCACGATCAGCATGCACACTGCATATAGTGCAGGTTCATAATGTTAGCAATGGCACTGGATGTGACCTTTTTGTGTCATATGCTGTATACTGTATGCTGTAGCTGCACACACACTGGCTAGGCTTCCTGCTCACTCTTCAAGGCTGTTGAACATATGCATGAGGCAGCAAGTGCTAGTTTGTTTATATGGGGTGAAACATGCGGTGAAGCGCGGGCAGGGAGCTGCATTCCAATTCCCGCATATACAAGCCAACCAATTTACTCTAATTAGGCTCAACACTAGAGTTGCATTTTAATGGACGCCCCGCTGAGTTTGCATATGTTTAGAGAACAAGAGCCATGCTAATTGAAAAATTAAGATGTGAGAGTATTTGTCTGCTGGGCTCCCACTACGCTGCACTCAGTGTAACTGTAATTCCCGAGGACAACTTTCAAAGAGTTTTCAAAGAGTTGTTTTTTTTACCTCCATCTTTGCAGCGTTACAACACTACAGTATATTGTCACTCATTAGTTATGTTGTGGGTTTTCTTTCATTGGCTAATGTCAATCATGAGATTCAGCGGGTTCATCTGGCTCCCATCGAAATTTGCTTCATGTGAAATGAGCTTTGTGGCCCCCACATGTGCAGTAGAGTCACAGACACAGTCGCCCCCGCGCCGTTAGAGCTGCGTCTAATATGGAGCAAGGTGACAGCTTGAGATCAAGTTCAGGTACAAATTACACTCCATCTAAGTGACAGCCTTTCTTTCCTGCACTCCTCTATTATTTACAGGTGCCACTGCAAAGCCCAACCCTGCCCCCTCCAATGTTCCTGCATGCCGTGGCGCAGAGAACACCCAGCTTTCTATTCTCACAATGAAATACGTCGACTGTAGACATCATTATACTGATATTTGCCCCAATTAACATAATACAACATAACATGATAAATCAGTTATATGGAAACAGTTGCAATTATTCAAAAGAACATACCGTAAATTCCGGTGTATAAGCCGCACCCACTGAAATTAGGGGAAAAACAGAGATTTGTGAATTTATGAAAGTGTTGCTCAGACGCATTATGGTAAACTTTAAAATGTTGGGTTTTTAAAAAAAACAAAAACATATTGGGACATGTCTGTATATTTGTATATACATATGAATTTAGTGCTGTTAGTAAAGATGACACCGTGAGCTAGACTGTTATGTTGTTAGGCTGGTGTATATAATGACCACCTGTGTTTGTGTTGTGAATGTCTCGTGCCTTCTGCACATGTTTTTGCCTGTTTTTGATATAGATTCATTTTTTCTGCTCTGCTTTTGAGTAAAAATAAGAGTTTTACCAGCACTGGGTTCCCGTCTCTGCATCCTGGGGTCATTGACACACCGAAATGTGACAGAAATATATAAATAGTTGGGTAAAAATTGTGACTGAATGAGTTTCTTTATATAAATTAAGCAGTAACTTCATGGCGATGATCAATAAATGAAATGTATTTCTTAATATTGTTGAACTTGGCATGCCTTATGTTATTGATTGTTGTTGACTTCCAGCGGCATCAAGTTTTTCAGAGTTGTGCCTTTAATTTCCCTGTCGTCGAGATAATGTTGTCCTCTATATTTGTCCAGTTCCTTGTTGTCCGTGACAACAAGTACTTTGTGTTCCTCCAGTTCTCCATTCAACTTGAAGTTCCTTTTCGTACTTCTTTCAAGTCAAGTCCTTCCTTGGCCATCTGTTGTTCCGTGTTTTAAGACAACTCTGCATATATTATGAGGAAGAACTGTTGTGAATGTGTTGCTCCAACTGTTTAGGACTCAATTTACCATCGATAATAAAAAGGTTAATGAAATGTTTCAATGTCCATCCATCCATTCATTTTCTTCTGCTTGTCCGGTCCGGGTCGCGGGGGCAGCAGTCTCAGTAGGGAAGTCCAGACTTTCCGGTCACCTGCCACCTCTTCCAGCTTCACTGGGAGGACACCAAGACGTTCCTAAGATAGCTGTGAGACATAATCCCGCCAGCGTGTCCTAGGTCTGCCCCGGGGCCTTCTCCGGGCTGGAAATGCCCAGAACACCTCACCAGGGAGGCGTCCTGGAGGCATCCAGACAAGATGTCCGAGCCACCTCTCCATGTGAAGGAGCAGCAGCTCTACTCTGAGCTCCTCCCGTATGACCGAGCTCCTCACCCTCCTCATCTCGTAGGGTGAGTCCAGCCACCCTACGGCGAAGTCATTTGCGCCTCTTGTGTCCACGATCTTGTTCTTTTGATCACCACCCAAAGCTCATGACCATAGGCGAGGGTGGGAATGCTCAATGAGGCCATCACGACCACATCATGTTCAAATAGCAGAGAAGAGATCCGGAGGCCCCCAAACTGGACTCCCTCGACGCTTTGGCTGCGCCTAGAAATTCTGTCCATGAAAATGATGAACAGAATGGGTGACAAAGTGCAGCCTTGGCAGAGGCAAACGTTCACCGAAAACAGGCTGGTACCCTTCTCTCCAGCACGCCGGAATAGACTTCCCGGGAAGCTGAGGAGTGTGACCCCCCTATAGTTGGACCGCCAACAATGTGCGATGCACATTTTGGCATGATCTATTTTAATGGTGTTACGACTGCATTAGTAGCATAAAGTAGTCGAGTGCTCTAAACTCCTTTGGCAGTTTTACATTTTTTCCCCTCAAAGTATTAAGACATCATTCCTAGCCAAACTCACCTTGAAAGGACACGTTAACATTTAAACAATGCAAGTGTAACATCTTGGCAGGTGTTTCACAGAGGCTAAAAGAAACACTATATATATATATATATATATGTATATATATTTATATATATATATTTTTTTATTTTTTTTGGTTAAATGTTAGTTTGCTGATCATGCTGCAGGTGCAGAGACCCCGTCTGCCCTTTAATGAGCTCCACAGAGAATATGTGTCATTGTTGGCTGTGGTGACGAGCGCACACTCCCATGTCACCTTGAGCCCGGCCAAGACAAAGGTGAGGATGACACTTGATGTCACACTGAGTCTCTCCTTTTTCAAATATTTAAACCTCCTAAGATAAGCAGATGCCATTGCCCTCAAAGAGAGTCCTGGGATTAATGTGCAATTTGACAAGGAGAAGAACCAAATGATGTATTTTGTATCTGTATCCTGTATTTCTATCCCACATATGGCTGCATTTTCACATTAGGAGAAAATAAGAAAACTACAATGCAGCAAAAAAAAAAATACAGCATCCATTGTTTCACCTGAAAAGGGTTGATTTGTCCAAAAACCCTACCCCACCTACCCCACATGTTTCATGTTTCCACATGGTTGGGTTATCTCTTTTTCTGTCATTAGTTCCTGCTCGGTACTTTTATTTTGTTATGTCTGTTTCCTGTTTGGACTGAATGCATTACCTTTACTCTGGTTAGAGGGAGCTGGGGAGCTCACCTGCCTTGGATTTGTAATTAGGGTTTTATTCAGCTGGGGCTTCTGCTAGTTGCCTACGGTTACCTGTCTGCGTGTTCTCTTGCATCTCCGTTATCAGGTTTCCTGTTTCCTGGTATTATTCTCCTTTTGTTGTGTATTCCATTTGGTGAGTTTGATGTTTGCCTTAGCTCTACCTCCTAGCCTTCTTTGTAATTTTGGTACGGTAACGCCGTGTGAGCTTATCTTCTGTTAATGAAACACTTTACTGAACCAACCTGCCACCATGTTCTTGCATACTGGGGTCAAAGTAATTTACAAGCATAAACAATGCCTGTGGGTGATTTAAGATGGGGGCTGTTGGGGATCTTCTCAAGTTACACTTGAATGTAAACAATGATTGTTTTGTTGGGGTCATAGTCTTGAGCATTATTTTGACGTGTGTGCGTGTGCATGTTTACACCTTCCTCTTTGACAACTGAGCATGTTGGCTCACTGGCGCTCGTCACTGAGGGATGAAGTCATGAAGTTTCCACATGACGACAGATAACCGAACCTTACAAAGCAAGGAAATCAAGCAAGTAAAGGAACGGGCTAAATTGGATTCTATATGACTTAAACCTGCTGGGACGTCTCCCACACTGCAGGATGTCAAGAGCTTCCGAAGGCAACAGTCCCATGGGGAACTCCTGCAGGTCCACAGGGTGTTCTTAAATGCCTTGAAGTTATTCAACCCACTAAATAGATTTTTTTTTCTATTAACATTTGGACTACATTGCTCTGATTCCATCTCTCACACGACAGTAATGAGTCTACATATAAATCAGGGATGTCCTAACTTTGTCACAGAGGGACGGATTCTGAAAAAGGAAGGGGTCACTTTAATATTTTGTAAAGCAACACATGTAGATATGCTAAGAGGTTAAAGAAAAAAACTACATCTCAGTTTTTTGATACAATATATGTGAAAAAAACAAACTTATTGTTTTCTTACCTCTACTGTCTTGCCTTGGTTGTTTTATTTTGTGATGAAGTTTATTTTGACATTTTTGGAGAGCTGCTGGAAAGGTGAATTTCTCATGGAGATGAATAAACCGTCTACAGCAGGGGTCACCAACGTGGTGCCCGCGGGCACCAGGTAGCCCCCCACGACCACATGAGGTGCCCGCAGTCCTGCTTTTCATTCAGGTGTTCAGTTAATAATGAAAGAACAGTAGAAAGAAATGCATTGTGAAATACAACATGTGAGTTGTGGACACCAGCATTTTGTTCATGTTCTGGTAAAACAAGCATATTCGCTTTGTTTGGGTTTAAAATAAGCTCTGAAAATAAATGTTACAAAAATGAGTAGCTCTTGGCCATTTTCATTTTGTAAAAGTAGCTCTCACAAGGAAAAACGTTGGTGACCCCTGCTCTACAGTATCGATGTAACCATGCTGCCTAATCAGCATGGATGATGATTATGGAATGATGAACACTGTCTACAGATTTAGACTGATTTTTTAACAATATTTGAGAGAGAGAGGCCTTTTGCGTACACTGAAAAAGTTGAAGATCCTTGAGTTCAGCTCATGAAAACTGGGAGCAAAAACAAAAGTGTTGCGTTTATATTTTTTGTTGAGTATGGTTAATAGACGGCAAACCACATCATGGATACCATGCAATATGGCGCCGGGGGCTGGGAGCTCCACAGAGCTAACATCAGAGCAGCCTGGTGAGCGTTTTTATGCGAGGAACATGATGACATCACTGCTTTTTGTGTCTCTGTCATGATCTCACCATCTTGCAATATTAAAAAAAACGATCTCTGTTTGGTGCGAGGAAAGTAATAGTTTCCATAATTATGTCAGAAATGTTCTCTCCTGAGATACAATGTGACTTCCATCAAGGAAGAAAAATGCAACCATACATTACAGTAGGTGTCATTTGCCATCCATCACAAGTGGGCTTTTATGCCAAAAAGAAATGGGGTCCACACCATTGGAACATTTATAAAAACAGTCCGTCTATTATTACAGACCAATTTACTTCCTCAGGTAATCAATGTTGTGCTAACTCACACTTTGCTCCAAAGGCTAAATGCTGGAATTGATCATGGTCGCTCACTCACCAATAAGCAGTTTAAGATGACTAATTAGGTGAAGGCAAACACTTGCCGGGGCTTTTGCTATTAGTGTAATGATGATATGACACCCAGGTATTTCCTGTAAAGCATTGTCTTGTTATTATTGGCCAAGACGGATTATGATCGGGTGTAGTTGGTGCACATTACGAAATGCTCCTTAAGTAGCATTCATGAAGCAGAGCTCCTTGCTGTGTCAGAGTGATAATAAGAGCGGTGATTCATATATACTTTAGCAGTCGAGGGGGTGTGACCTGTATTTTCTTTTATTTGTCCTTGCTGTTGGCGATCATGGATGTTGTGTTTCTCCTTTGAGCCGAGAGCGACATCTGGCATGGAGCTGCAGCGGGTCATTGATATGCTAGCTCTGTTTTTCCACATTGTCTTTTTCTCCCTCATTACTGTCGTAACTACAGGATCAGATATATCTCATTACAAGGGTAACTGGGACAATCATAACATCCATGCACCCTCCCTTTAAGTTGGATATCTTTCAAAAGCTCAAAGTCAATAAGCGCCCTGTAATACCAAGGGCCAGCAAAGGCTCTTTCTGCTCTTTAGCCTTTCTTCCTGGTTCTTTGGACCGCATTGCTATTAGAGAAGTAGTCAATGATTACACAATTTAAATGGCTTTCAAATTGTTTTGTTGCCCAGAATGAAAGTACACAGAGTCCAGTTGCAGTTAAGTTTGTGTAAGAAGTGAGAGTTAAGCTTGTGTGAGTGACAACAATGCATCTATTGTGTGTCTTCCAGTGTTTATCCATCAGTCATGTGTGTGCGTTGCTCCACTCTGATTGTGCTATGTGAGTGTGTGTCAACAAGGCCTTCTGTGAGAAGCTATTAGACTGAACCTATCGGTGTGATAATAATATCTAACAGGCAGGGGCCCCAAAAAACAGAGATGTGGTGAGAACAGTTGTCCCGGTGGGCGCAATGTGTTTTTTTTCATGAGGCCCCTGCCTCAGCAAATGACATTTCATTGACCGATGACCAAGAATAATGATGGTACACTTGCATTAAAGGTATTACATGGGCTATAGGACGTCATGGTGTATATTAACTGTTTCTGCAAACATTTTCTTTTATTCTTTATTTGATTGAGAAAGGGACAGCGCATATTCACGAACACTTGTTTGTAAATATGCCAGAATTATCATCTGCAGTCCCTGGCAGGTCAAAGAATAAGACAAGGAAAAAACAAGAGGACAATGTGACAAAGACAATACAAGGACAATAAGAGAAAACAATAAAACACAACAATAAGAGAAAACATGATAGTAAAATGAATGGCCACAGATGTGGTTGCTGATAAGCCATTGTTCCAGATGGTTTTAAATGGATTGAAGGTAGTAGAGTCTCTTAGAGCAACTGGAAAGTTGTTCCAAATTTGTGTACCTTTGACTGATAACACCTGTTGGCTAAATGTTGTGCGTCTTTAAAGTATTACACACTCACCTCTGCTCTTGTTACCTTTCTTTTGTTTCTCTTTCTCCTCTTTGTTAATGAAGCTAAGATAGCTTTCATTTGAGAGTAAAAAGTAACACTATTTGCTGTGACGGCGTCACAAGAGGCAATTTCAGTCCAATCTATCCTTCAAGGCCCGTGCGAGATTTTGATTTTGGTCTTTTGGGATTACATCATGAAAGGATGAGGAGCTCTGAGCAACGGCGTAAGACATTTGAAAACGTGTTTTAGTTCGTTTTCCAGCAAAAAAGGTGGCATTGTGATCAAACAGGGCTGTTAGAAAATGATAAGTTTTAACGCCGATTTTCATTTGAGAATAGAAGATCTATTGTTGTTTTTGACCGCTGGGTTACAGTATACCTGCTGGCTTTTCGATGAAGTGAACCATACTAAAAATCTGCTTTCTGTTTCAAATTTTTCCCTTCATCAAGTTTAGGAAAGAGAGGGGGTCACGGTAAGGAGGTGCTGTAGTTCATGTAAGAGACACCTTACAAGCCTCTCAGACTGAGCGGCCAGAAGACACCCCTATGTGAGTAATGGTCTCACCTTGGCCACCCCAATGCAACATTTCTGGCTCCGCCACTGCTCGCACGAGAAGTACTTGTCTAACCGCTGGTTGTTTCTACCAGGGACTGTCAATAAATGACTATTGCGCTAAAGAGAGTTTGTTGAAAAAATGGGGTACATTCTAAATCACCCCACAAACGGATCTAGAACCGTGTCAAACGATTGGTCCTACGCTAAAAGTATTTTACACGCCCATTTTTAAAAATGTTAATTGGATAATGTTTTATTGGATGGACTTTTATTGGATCTTTTATTGGATTAGGGACCTGACACGCAGAGGTTTGTTACAAAAGCCAAACAATATTGTTAGTCACGCTGTATAACAAAAAAAGTACATTTTGTAATATTTTGGTTGCATTCTTTTTAATGCTTTGAAGGGCTATTTTCAAAACCATATTCAATTCTACAAATTCATTTGTAACAAAAGCTTATTATATAAAAAAAAAAAAGGGTTGGGATCGGATGGGAAGCCAAAAAATGTGGATCGGGACATCCCTACTTTCTAAATATCCTGACTGCATTTGAACGGCATTCTTAATATTCCTACTGTGTTCCAACTGCATTCGAGTCGAATGTGCAAGAATGACTGGAGATGGGTCTCAAACCTAATTAAGAATTCCTACGGCATTCTTAAGAATTTAAAATCCTTTCCTGAATGTGGCACAAATTTTGCAACTTTTTCATTCCGACTGGTTCCGTTTGAGTCGTGCTGATTGGTGCTTAGTGTGACGGGGGCTTCAGCTTTCTACCTTGTATTTGATCAGGAAATGTCCAAAATCTGCAATTTTTACTTAAGAAAATGTTCAAAATGATTGCAGTCATACAGATAATACATTTATAATACAGTTCAATTGACAAATAGTAATATTTGACGTTATTTTATTCTTTTTTCATTATTCTGCCTCACCTTTGGAAATGAATAGAGTTTCAAGCACTTGGCCAGTTCAACTCAACATTCAAATATCCTGGCATGCACACGTAGGCAGCCTCATCATCGTCATCATCGTCATCATCCTCATGTGATTTCAGTTGAAGAAGATCCTCACTGTTTTTTCTTTCCATGAAGTCTTTCCCGTCTACAACTTCGTTCCTCGGCCAAATATTGACTTTGAGATCTGATTATTAAGCAGTTTCCACAAAACTTCAAATTATTATCTGAACAATTATTTTACAGACCCAGTAGACCCCCCCAAGGTGTTCAAACTGATTATGCAAAAAGATAATTGCTATGAAGATTTAAAAAGAATGAAATTGGTTTGACAAACCTATAAGTTGTTAACTACTGCTCAGTGCAAAAGAATACATTTGCTGACAAGGCCACAAAGAGCCAGTTACGAGGCGGTTTCTCCCATGTGCCCAGGTGGGCGGGAGGTAGCGCTCTCTTTAATATCGCAGCTAATGGCATCCCAGATCTGTCCTCAATTATACAGGACGAGCTGAGCTATTAATTCATAATTCTTCTGATAGATAAATAGTGCAGCGTTCAGCAGATGTGCACCTCTTGGAGACGATTGAGGCTATTGACCATCGAGGCCTTTACAGACGTGTGAGCTTTATCTCAGCTTGACACGTTGTTATGGTCCGTGCCTCCCCCCCCGCCCCTCTTTAACTGCACGCACAGCATCAGCAGGCGTCCATATTGTCCTGATTTAATATGTGTGAAGCCAATGTTGCATAATTTGTGTTTTAAGAAATGTTATTAATCCTTCATCACGCATCATGAAAATGATTATTCCCCATCACAGGTTAAACGTACACTGGCTGAAAAATGACACCTCAAAGTACCTTGGAGCCAAGGCTGACTTGTATAATTTTCCCATAAGCTTGGAGCGTTTAAGTGTAGAAAGGAGGAATTATATGGCTGTGAATGGCTTCCTCAATAGTGATATGACTTCCTAGAACAAAAGAAAAGGCCTCGGCGGTGACGTGGGGAGTGCAGACGCTTGCTCGATTGACCATTTGCGCACCTTCCATTAGGGTCATGCACCGGGTCTCGGTGCTGCAGAGTGCATGAGTGACAACACAGCCAAGACGAATGGCGCACTCTCCAACACACCTCGTTAAGACTGAAATTGCTGAAAAAATAATAGTTATTAAATTAATTGCAGTCATAATCTTGTAAAATATGTGTCAAAAAATTATATGTGGTTCGATTAACTCATAACATGGGTGTCAAATCTGTAATAAAACCCTGATCAATAAAACAATAACCATGTTGTTAAAAGCAGTCACTGAAAGGTGTTGCTGGCTGCGGGCTCCGGGGTGAGCAACCCTTTTAATATAAACGGATTTCATCTTTCCACCGTGTCACCTAAATCACCTCAATGTTTGTGTATACAATTAAAATAAGATCATAAATTGCAGCAGCGGATGGATTGCCAGCGCTCCACCCGACCCCATACGTCAGCCTTTGTCAGCGGCCAAGAAAATGCATGTCTAACAATCTGTTGATTACAAAACGGTGCAAGCAGAGGCCCCCGTCAAAGGAGGATGAAGACCGTCGCAGGATACATTATTTTAACATACTGTTATGTTTAAATCGATAAGTTTTAAACGAGCGCTAACGACCGCTATTAATTCAACTTTCACAATCTTTTATTGGAAAAGTTAGCACTTGTGTGCTTGATTTAATGAATGCTTTATTGTTTCATTTTGTTGGCCCTGACCATTATGCCCAAACGACTGCTCTTTTATCCTGAAAAGCAATGAGGCAAGGCATAGCTTATTTGGAGCGCTCACTCCGTGGTCACGTGTCCGTTGAAGGGCATACTTGTTTGAAAGACTTGGGTCATACGATAATCACTTCACTATTCAACATTTCCTTTTTTGCGTCTGCGTTTATTGGAAATGATTTGTGTAGGAAGGGAATCTCTGTGATGGGAAAGAAATGAAATGATACATGATTGGTTACGCTCATGTAAATACGAATATTTGTTCATTTATCTGCGTTCTACGTGCATTTTCTGTTTGATTCCACACATAATTTTTTTTTTTACATTTTCTCAAGTCAAAATCGCTGAATTGGCACATTTCCTGACAGAAACCTGAGGGAGGATTAGATATCCAAGCTCAACAGAAGGTGATCAGACTTTTACAACAAAGTAGCAGAGCTTTCCACTGGAGAAGGATAGGGTGTATGTACTTCAGGTACTAAAGGTAAGACCACATATGTGATTCAAAACACATACATGGGACTAAGAAGTACCGTCGTCCCTCATTTATTGCGGTTAACTGATTCCATCCATCCATCCATCCATTTTCTATACCGCTTCTTCCTCATTAGGGTCGCGGGGGCATGCTGGAGCCTATCCCAGCAGTCTTCGGGCGACAGGCAGGGTATACCCTGGACTGGTCGCCAGCCAATGGCAGGGCACATATAGACAAACAACCATTCACACTCACATTCATACCTATGGGCAATTTAGAGTCGTCAATTAACCTCACCTGCATGTTTTTGGAATGTGGGAGGAAACCGGAGTACCCGGAGAAAACCCACGCGCACACGGGGAGAACATGCAAACTCCACACAGAAATGCCCAAGGGAGAATCCAACCCAGATCTTCCCGATCTCCAGGCTGTTACTGTGTTGGCCAATGTGCTAACCACTAGACCACCGTGCGGCCCGTTAAGTGATTCCAGTCACGCAATTCAATATTAATGAATGGAGTTTTTTGTTGTTGGAGCTTTTTTTGGAGTCTAGCGTATTGAAAACTTGTTTATGACCTTCTAAATAGGTTTGTTTACCATTATTAGAGCCCTCTAGACATGAAATAACACCCCTAGAGTCACCTTTACACTTATATTACCCAATATAGTGGACATAATAGAAAACAAGCCATCTTATACATAAATAAGATAAGCTGGACTCACACGTTAGCATTGACAACATTCTTCCTGGTGGCTATTGTCTCATCAGTGTAATGTTACTGACACCTACCAGTGTAGAATACTACTACTATGCACTTTAGTTGCTTTGTTAACAAGCAGAGAACACATGCAGTGAACCTTGTCGGCCACTCTCTACACTGCTAAGCTGATGCTAGCGCTCAGCTAGCATCAATTCTAGCCAGCTGACGTCACTTGCGTCACTTCCAAGGCCCTGCTTCTGAAAGGCACCCACAAGTCACAGATACTTTTGAATGCCTTATATTTTTATTTTCGGTCATTTCGCCAATTTTATGCTTAAAAATGCTTAATTTAGGTATGTACGATTTGCATAAATATGCATATTTTTAAAAGTAATAAACCACAGCAGCAGCAGCAATCATTTATGAATGAATACATTCTCGAAAAACAGCAACAGTCAAGCCACCGTGTTGGAAGCGCGATGTAGAGAAGGACGACTGTATTTTAAAACCAAGGTTTCACAAAATGAATTATTCTCTTCTTTTTCTTGTTATTCTCTTAACAGTGATGTGCGCACAGGGTCATGGCTGGTGAGGCACTGAATGACTCCTTTAGTTAGTGCTGCTCATTAAGAGGGTGGGAAGAGAAAGGAGAGAATTCACTTTGGTTCAAAATTTTGTTTCCAAATACTTTTTAGGCCCTTTTATATATTTTTTTTATGAACTGAAAAACATTTGTGGTCTTACCTTTTTATTTGTATATAAATGACATGTGCCCTGTCCTTCTCCAGGAAAAGTTGTGATACTTTTTTGTAAAAGTCTGATGGTGAACTTGGATGTGGAATCATCCATCTTGGCAGTGAAATTCATTCATTCATTCTGTAGAGCATATGAATATTTTTCATACATTTGACTTGCTGCTCTCCGGGCGGTCCTGTTTAAAAAAAAACAAAAAACGTTGGCTTTTCCACTCTATGGAAGGACGGCAGTGACAAGCACCTTACATTATATTGTGTTTTTTCCCTGTATTTGATCAGGAAATGTGCAAATTCAGCTATTTTTACTTAAGAAAATGTTAAAAAAAGATTGGAATTATACAGAAAAACATTTATAATACAGTCAAATGGACAAAAATGAATACCTTTTTAATGCGATGAATGATGATATCATTATTCGCCCCGACCGCACGTCACTGCTTCCTAATGAGTAGCCCGTACAAACATAAAAAACAGCTCTAGCTGGTGGTGTGACTCTCACAACTGGAAGATATGGGGAGGAAGCAGGTGGGTTGGGGGGCCAATAACAAGCTCCATGCTGGAGAACCTGTGGTAAAAACTAATTGAGCAATGCCACACAAATAATAACCATAAAAAACACCCTCTCGGGAGACGTGTGTTATTCCATCAATGTGCACAGATAAACTGCCTTTTTGTGATCATGCTGCAGGAAAGTCTTCCCTCTCAAGCTGCCGCTGATGGAATGTTTCCTCCGTTGTGCCGCAGTAATGGAGCGCTTTATCGGGTCATGTTGAGAGTAGCTATAGGCTAAGTGTGGACGAGAGTGACAATTACCAACACAACATGCTGTTTGTCTGCTCGTGATTCATGTGCTGTATCAGTGTGGGATGCTGCGAGGAAAAGAAGAAGCGGGGTGACCCCCTCCCTCCTCCTTTTCTCCCCGTACACTGCTATCAACCAAATTGGATGATCAGTGGGGGAATTCTCCCAACTCTCTGGAGTTTTCACTGTGGTTTGTAGATTTTGCCTTCAGCTTTGAAATCCACTCCAACTGTATGAGTCCCTCATCCAGACACTTCTTTTACAAGCATTAAACAGTAGGCCAGATGGGGGGGGCTTGCCTTTTTTTCAATTAAGGAAAAAGCCCTACCTACTTGTTGTCCCATGCTACCTTGGATTAAACAGATGAGGAGATGACGGTGGATCTTCCGTTTCTCATGTATTTGACAACAACGCTGAGAATAGCCTGCAGCTTCCAGTTCGATTCTCTTTACGTTACTTGTGTGCCACCATTAGCACTGGTAGTGTAGTGGCTTTCATGCAGCTGGCATGGTTGTATTCCCGACCAGTGACTCGACATCCGTCCACTGGAGGTCTGCAGGAATTGCAAAGTGTCGACTTTGTGCTTTCACCGGATGAATTGTTCACACCTGTTCTCAGGACCTCGACTCGAGCACGACTGCACTGCAAACACAGCCATACTGGAAAGAAGCCCAAATGATATTCAAATGAGACAACTTTTCTTATTTCAAACCAAAAATTCTGCCAGTGGGGTCAACAAAATTTGCTTGGCTCGAATTCTTATAACTAGAATATTTTCTGCTGATTTAAGAATATAATGAGTCCTAAAATAAGCAAGTTGTTCTGAATCATGAAGCTAGACGGAAGTCAAATGTTCTTATTACAAGATAAGAAGTAAGATAAATGTCAGATTCTTAAATGGAGATAAAATGTGCTTTTATGAGGCTAGATTTAAGCAAAAATGCTTCTACATGTTCTAGATGCAGTATAGCAGTACTAGTCTATTTCCTCCAATATCTCCAATGAGTCTCCAATGAAGCTATCATGCCGATGGGAGGAAGCGGGCACACGGGGGGAGTGTGTGAGTTCCACATAGATGTGTTCCAACCGGGATTTCAACCCAGGGTGCCTGATTGTGGGGCTAACACACTAACCACTCGGGCACCACGCTGCTAACATCTTTTGTTGTTTTGTTGTTATGTTGGTGACTTCTTATCAACAAGCAGGAAGCAAATTGTATGGATGGAACTTTGTTTTTCTTTAAAATTTTAAATTCACTCATTTAGGAAAACCTATTGTCATAAACGCTATGAGAATTCTTTTTTTGGCATAACTGACATGTAAATTCATTAGTCTTTACATTTCTAAACTAGAATAATAATATAGATAATGAGAAAAATACAAAGTAATATTTTTTGCAATCAGGTTTAATAATTTGACACATTTACACAGATTTTATGACTAGATTTAAAATATTCAATCTTGGTATACTCTATGAAATTCACATCGCTCCGAAATCAGCAAATCTTTAAGAAATGGTTGTTTAAAATGTGACTTGTTTTACTTTGAAATGTAGTTTTTGCAGTGAATGGACAAGCTTTGGAGCCCCCGATGACGCTATCGTGCATATCGTTGGAGTGTGGAAGGAAGCCAGAGTACGCAGAGAATACCCACGGGTGAACATATGAGTTCCACACAGAGATGTTCCCACAGAGAGAGGTCCGTGACAAGGATCATAGTTCCGCTTGGTTGCTGGGGCCATTTCAGTAAAGCGTTTGTCTTCTCAGAACAATATGCATTCAAAAGAGTAAGCGATTAAGAGAAGTCAAAGTCTTGACTTAAATGGCACCACCAACTAAGCGGAACTACGTTTCTCATCACAGATGTTCGACCAGAACCGGACTCACGGCACCAATTGGGGTGTAAGTCACCGTTGATGCACTACACTGTCGATGGGGATGTCATACAACTTCATGGCAAAACATCCCAACTATCGCTTTAAAATGGATTGAATCTACATTTACATGGGAAGCCCTCCTGGAGCCAAAGTTGGGTTAGGGTTAGAATAATAATATCATATTCTATCAGAATATCCATTCTGATGGGAGGTGTGTTGCCTCTGAGTTCTGCAGTCAGAGCATGAGAGTCACCCGTCAACTCAATGGTCAATAATTGAATGAGTGAATGTCGTTGTCCCATCACCTGCATTATTTGTGGATAGCCCGCCCATGAAAAAGCTAAGGAGGGAGTAGAATGATTCAAAAAGATTTGCAGCACAGACATGAAATGATAGAGTTGAGCCTGATATACTCGCCATGAGCATTAAGATCACGTGGGATTACATCCACAGGCATCCACAGACGCTCCGTGGCCCATGCAGCAAACTTTCCTTCTGCAAGTTTTCAAAGTCATTAGTTTTTTGGCAAATGCACTTTGAATATTAAAAAAAACACTGAGTTACATGAAAAAGTCACCATGCCAGCATGCCCTGTAAACACACGCAGGTGAGAGTTAAATTGCTGCTTGGCAGGCAGCTCACCACCTCTGGTTGCAACGCTCCCGTCGCCATTAAGCTTTGGAGTGCTTGAAGAAATACAACGTACTCCCCACCCCTCAGCTCTAAGATAAAGTACAATTTTAATGAGTGCAATCTCAATGAATAACACCCGTGCAATTTATAGGAGATCTTATGTCCTCCTGACAGACCTCACATAGTCAAGTAGACGAGGCTCGTGCGCTACTGTAAACATGCTAGCTGCAGAATGGGGTGGAACCTTGTCCTGATGAAAAGCTGACTTGAGTCTATGTTTATGGCAACTGGATCCAAGTCAGCTGACCGTAATGAGAAGATGCTCGAGAAGAAGTTGCAGCATGGTGGCCTGCAGAAGAATGCACCATGCGCGGCTCACGCAACCACACTACTAGGATGAAGATGTTATTGTAACATCTACGCAAACGTCGTGAAAGATGACAACCAGGCTGGTGTCGTGTCGTGTAGTCATCACGGAAAGTTTTTGTTTTATTCATGTTTCATGTCATTCTTTGTTATTGTGTTTTATTATTGGATTGAATATCCTTCAGTCCTTCAGTGACTTACAAATTAGCGTAAATGTTCTTAAACTTTGAACCCTGCGGGTTATACAGCGGTGCAGCTAAATTCTTATCTCGTGACATCTCCTTTACTTCAGAACTACTACCAATTGTTTAAATACTATGCCGCTTGCAAGGAGCCAATCACGAGCTATCAGCACTCACAACGAGCTTGTCCACCGATTGCAAATTGGAGGTCATTATATATAACAGTATAACAACACAACTCACGTCGTCTTCCTAAGAACACTTAACTAACAACACTAAATTCATCACACAGCAACTTAACAATCCAAAGGTATACCTCATAAATATACAAGCATGTACCAATATGAGTAAAAAAAGCAACATTTTCAAGTTTTCCCTTAAGGCATTGCGTCTGAGCAACACATTCATTGCAATGACGTCAGCTTCCCTCTGGACTCTGGGCTCCGAGTCCGCTGGCTCCTTCTGCTGGAAGCATTGCAGCGGCATCCACCATTTTCTATGCTGCTTGTCAATGAAATGGTTTTCTCAAACAAAATACATCATGGGAAAACTTTAAAATGTTGGGTTGAAAGTTGGAATGAGCAAATTGTCTCCACAATGTCATATTGAGTTTTATGTTTATTTCTCCCCTTCCTCCCAAAAACCATCCCTTTTGGAGGCTGAGCATTCCAATGAGGGGATGGCAATGAGACGTATTTGCCAGTGGGGTTCAGATGAAGTGAGGACCATGAGAAAAATCTCAGACTAAAGCCCCCTTCCAGGCCTCTTAACTTTAGAAAGAAGAGATGTGTCTCAATGTTGAGGCACTCAGGCCAAGGATTTTCCTTAACCTCTTTTTAAAAAATGGACCGTGGGGTGAATTCATAAAAGAGCAGTCTGTTGGCCAATTTGCCTTTTGACAGGAGTGAACATTGGAAGCCACCAGAGGGTGGTCAGCGGTGAGTGGCACAGGTGTGCCTGGGGCGGTACCCGCACAAACTTCTTCCTCATGATTTGTCCTGGACGAGGAGAGGAGGGAGCGCGGGCCGCCATCTGGACCCAGCCAGGGAATTGCGTTTGTTAGGTGAGGATGGCGGGTGCGCGCACTGTGTCAGTGCGGCTCCATCAGGGCAGTTTGCGAACAGATGTTCTGTGGTGTGTCCGCTCCAGCACGGCTCAGGAGGGACGACGTGTCTATCAGTCGTTGGAGGCTTTGGAGGTAGCAGCCCATTCTGACCTTGAGGCTGCATGTCATTCCCTTCCCCGCTGAAGCCCTTTGGGACGTCCAAAAATGTCCCGATTTGGTTATCAAACAGACAAGTGTCACATCGTGCAAACACAGCTCACGTAATTACACCAGTGGCAGCTCGGTGTTCGGGGCAGACCCGACTTCCTGCAATGATTCTTATGCTTTCCAATATGCATTTTATACGTTTTACTAACAATAAATTCATTTGGATAATTATACTCACGCTCTCATAAGCTGCGTAGCGCTGTTTTTGGAGTCATTTTCTTTGACTTCCTGCCGTGTCTGTGCTGTTAGCCTCCAGTTTATGAATGAACACTTGCTGCATTTGTACATCTTGGATAGCTGGTGGTGAAACAGCTCTCTTGAACTTCGCACTTGGGGCTAATCTATGTGGATGAGGTACAGCCCACTAAAACAGATTTAAAAAAAATCGGCAAACAATATTTGAGAGAAAGAGAAGCTCAAAAATGGGAGCAAAAACAAAAGTGTGGCGTGTTTGCATTTTTACAAGTTTTTAAAAGACGGCGTGGTGAAGTGCAAGTTGTTTTCATGGCGTTGCGTAACACGTGTGCTGCAGATTGAGAAAACAGCCTCGCGGGCGCATTGTTTTTCCCCCCCACTTCAGTTCTGCTCGAGGCCTGTGAACTCTGCCTAGCGAAACATTGGCGTGGAAATTTCAATTTGAAAAACCTCAGACAATCAGCGAGAGGAGTCGTTGTTCCGTCCAGTTTTATTCACGTCAAAACACCGTGAAATCTTCAATGCTGAGTTTGCAGAGAGAAAAAAATGGTTACTGTTCAAAATGTTATCTTGTTAAAAGTTGGATCCCTCAGTCCTCAATTTAAAGCAGACATTCACTGACTTTTAAAGCAGGATATTTTCTTCACTTGTCTGTATACTGTGCTGCATCATGAAGTGTAAAACGCAAGGCTATCATATCCTCTGCCATCCAGACCTCAGCAATCAATAAGCGTTTAATCAGTCAATTATAGGCCGCTAATTTAACAGCCTGCAGGTAGCGCCATCTCCGAGCACTTCCCCATGAAATGCAAGCCATAGGAAATTTATCTTTTGGAAAATGTCACAGAGGGAAATGAGGTATTCAATGGAGGGATGAGGAAGTCCGCAGCATGTGCTTCACGCCGGGAGATAGCAGGACAGCTGCAGTTTGGGGAAGAGGGCAAAAAGAGATTAAGTACAGTATGAGGGGGTAAGATTGCGGCATAATCAAAATTATGGTGAGGACTTATCCCGTGGTCAAATTGATCTACAAATAACTAAAGACAGCTCGGCAAAATGAATATGAAAGTGTCCAAACGGTATTAAGATGGAGAACAAAAGCGGTGGATGATGTTCCTTCAAAGGGAACAACACAGCAGCAGACTTGAACGGCAAAAACTACATTTCAAGAAAGTGAAAGCAACCATTTGGCATCTTTTTCCTAAAAAGAGAAAATATCTTGCCTGGCAATTTTCACTTGAGAAAAATAATCAGATATTAGTATAGCTACTATAGCTAGCCAGTTTTTATGAAGATATTTTTGCCAGAAATGAGTTCTTGTTTCTAATAACAAGCTAAAGTCCTCATTTGGATTATTCTTCGACAACAGATTCATATATATTTGTATTAAATGAAGATTTAAGTCAGTTAAATCAAAATGAAGACTGGACTCATACACAGGAAATATACCCACACTGCAAAAACTGCATTTCACGAAAGTAAAGTCCCATTTTCAGCAACCATTCCTTAAAGATTTGCTGACTTTGGCTGCACAGCAAATTTCATACCAAGATTGATTGTATTAAATCTAGTCATAAAGCCATAGCCATACATGTGGACAATGACAATGACAATAAATATCACGCCCTTTTAATCTACTTGATACTTGTAAAAACTAGTGACTTTACATGCAAACCATGCCATAAAATCATTTGGATAGAGTTTGTGACAATAGGTTTGAATCTGAGACACAATCACTCCCTTTTCTTTTTAAATAAAAACCTTCCATCCTTATCATGTGCTTCCTTGTTGAAAAGAAGTAAGCAACATAAAGAACATGCCGACAAGAAGCAATGTTAGCTGCGTGGTGGCCGAGTGGTTAGTATGTCAGTTGGCTTGAAATAAGGAAAGTTGTCTCATTTTAGGATCATTTGGGCTTCTTTCAAGTATGGCTGTTCTTGCAGTGTGACTGGCAACCTGGCTTGTGTCAGTATTGAAATTGTTAAGGAAAGTGTTGGACTTCAGGTTGGCCCCCCACCTATTAAAACCAGCATCTGCTGGAGCATACATTAAGTTAAGAATAAGCGTACAGAGATCAGCGGGTCCGGTACAGTCGACCAGATGTCATTTTAAAAGTGCCAGATGGAACAATGAAAGTGGGTTTGGAAATGAGAAAAAGTGCCGTGAAAGGTCAGATCAATTAAGAAGGCTGCGCTGGATGCCACATGACAATTAAGGCGAGCGTGAAGCACGTGAGCCAGCAGGGCAGTGCAGTGGGCGTCCATCAGAGGGAGGAACTTCTCGGGGGCCACGGAAACGTGCGCAGCCGGGACGTGGCGCGCTTCCTGGACTGAAGTGCATTTGCACCGGGTCAAGGTTAACGACCCACACAGATAAACCCGGTAGAACGCCTCACAGCACCGCGCACGACCTTTGTCCGTCAGCATGAAGGAGCCAGTAAATTACAGCCGTGACTTTAAGTGACATTGAAATGCATCCTGCTCTAATGAGACAAAGAGAGAAAGCAGGGATGGACAGCAAGTTAAGCACGTTGGTTCATCTCAAGACTTTTTTTTTAAAATTGCTTTTTCCCCACATGGTGTTTTATGGCTTGTGTTTAATTTGACAGCATGTCATCCCTGAAATAACATTTTACAACAACTAACAGCCCCGACAGCTTTCCTCTGCACCCACGAGTGCGCTGGAACCACAAGAGGGCAATATTTGCATTGTTTGTCAGCATCCTCCCCCCGCACGCATGCACAGTTTGCATTTGAGCATTTGAATGAGGTTCGCTTTGGGTTAGCAACTTACATGACAGAACCTGTGGCCGGCATGTCACAGTTAACAGATGAACACAGCTAACAATTTGCTTTGCATTTGCTGGTTTATTTCTGCTTTTGGACACAAACACAACGGGGTTACAATTAGCCACATCACACACACACACACACACACACACACGCATACACACACACATATCTTACATGATTTGTTCCTTTGAATCATTCCAAAGTTCTACTCTGAGCACTTTTGCTGCGGTCAAACAGAATTATTCATCGTTCATTAACGCTAACATAAATGCAGCAATGACAGAAATTAATGTGCCCGTGGAGATCACTTTATTTACACATGGAAAAGAATACAGCTTCTTTTTATGAAGCCGGGTGTCTGTAAAAGTGGTCTCAGCACATTGAGAAGGACGCACACCATGTTAGGTCTGCTAAAGCCTCCATTTGCATGCCCTTAAAGTACAGTTTTAATTATAGATAAGCCACGACTGAGATAAAACACTCTTGTTACACTTACTGCACACTTACAAGATATTGTTACACTTGTATTTCTACATGTTCATCTGTTTTTTCTTGATCAAGTTGAAATCACAACAACTGCTGCAGGTGCACGTATAGTCCCTTTGCATGTGCAACCGAAATGATCCTTCTGGCCCTTTTCCCTCCATTGATCGTTGGCCACTCTGTTGGAATGTGACAATTAATTACACAATTTGTATAATGGACTCCGGCACATAAAGACATTCGGGGCCTGCCAGATCGGTGGCATCCCGCGGTCCCCATTGTCCTTGAGGTACTCTCCTCCAGATGTTCAAACGGACTGGAGGCTGACCTCTAACCCGCTCCTAATTATCATGTGAATGACAACATGGCCCAGATCAATAGTTCCCAGTCTCACTGTGCAGATCTCAGATAAGCAGCCGCAAGAGAAAATGCTAATGTCATTCATGTTCAATAAATCCTCAGGAGTGCGGATATTTAGCCCTTAAACAGGCAAACCTGACCAACAAATACGAGGATCCAGCGTCACAGAACTCTTATCCTTCTACATCGCAGTGTGGTATCTGCTATCACTTGCTTTTTGCTGGAAGTGGACTGAGAAGAGCCTTTTGAGGTGTGTCAGACCTCCTCATTGGTGTAAATGTGTACTGTGCATCATGTATATTTACATACGGAGTACTTAGAACTAGTGTACAGCTTGTATTTTATAGTTTCAGGGCCTGCAGACGTGCCATGCAGATGTATTGGCTGTGGTTTACATGTTTTACTTGCTTCCACTCATTCAAGTCAAAATATTTTTATTTTATTTTTTTAGGAAGTACATCTCATTTGTTCAGTTAGCATAAATTCAGGGAGACAGTGTTTTATCCCACCCCAGAGCTGGCTGGCCCGTTAGGCAATATACTGTAGGTAGATGCAAGGTGCGCCGTGGCCTCCAGGGGGTGCCATAAAATTGGGAAAAAAATCCAATATAATTACATTAAAACTGGCAACTGCTATTAACTCTTAACACAGAAACTTTGCTTTTATTGATAGAATTTATATATTATATAATTTATTCATTTATAGGATGATTTTTAGGATGCTCCGATGCTCCGGCCAACGATCGGTATCAACATGCGATAGAACGCCGGCAAGCCGATCACCTGTGGCTAGTGCGATTGCAGCCCACAGCGAGCCTTTCGTGCAGCGTCGTGTCTTGACCTAACTGACGTCTTTGGCAGCGTCGTCCTCCCACTTTCTTCAAATCATGTTGGCGGGTGGAACCTAACAGGTGTTAGCACCTGTTTTGTTATGATACCTGGCAGGGGTAGCACATTTTGACGGATCATGGTGAGTTTTGGGGGCTACTGCAGCCATGCAGGTAACACTCACCCGTATGTGTGCTAACTCTCACCCTAACCTAGTCAGACAGCTAACCTAATAACTAGAAAAATAATTGCATTGATTATCTTACCAATTCAAGACAATGGTAATAATGATGCCGTTCAACTTCTTTTGCAGGTTATGTCAGTGAGCAATGGGGGGGGGTGCCATATAGAAACTCACCTTCTTCTCTTCCAGATGGTTGAGGGAAAATGAGTTCCTGCACCGCTCTTCTCCATTCACATCGGTCCCGTGCGGTTCTTATGCATGAAGTCAACGATTCTCTTGTCCAGTCTTGATGTCGTCTCTCCACCGTCTCCGCTGTCGACCTCTGGTCCGTCCACCGTTATTACGGCCCTCAAAAATGTGGGTGCAGAGGTTCTTAGTTCTTTAGATTTTGAACCTCCGCACCCACAAAACGCCACCTAGGGATCCACTTTGGGTCCAACTCGGCTTGTCTTTCTTTCTGGAAAAAACCAAAAAGCGTTTGCACTGGGTTAGCTTTTAATAGGTGTCGAAAAGCAATGGCCAGGTATCCTCGTGACAGCATCGATTTTGGCTTTCTTGCATATCTGCCACTGGTGCTTCTTCTCTTCATGCCACACCTGGCTGATTTCATGATTGCATTTTTCGCATCTGCCAAATCTCTGCTCACAACATCGCGTCCCACTGAGACAATTGCAAATTTCTCCAAGAAATTTCGCTCCTCATGATGCAAAAATCATAAACCCAGCGTGCGTCAATGAGGATGCCTTCCTTCTATTTTTTTACAAAGACACATAAAACAGGTTGAGAGGAAATAGACGGAGATGCCCAATTAAAAAAATCTTGATTGTAAAAGTATAAAAGTAGCGTTGGAGCTCATTTGGAATTTTGCTTATGTGACGTTTCTATTGGAGCCCAAATGGTGTGTAAAGAGAGAAGGGGTGTTTATGTGCGTGCGTGAGGGTGTGTTCACTGCAAGATGGGGAGAGATGGAGCAATACAATTTATTCCTTAAGTGAGGCAAAGGCCATATTGCCTACCATTAACAGAGCAGAACGTAGGCATGGGCTGATAATTAAGTAATCCATGAGAGCATGAGCAATATGGGACAATCACTAACACCCTCAGCTGCTTTGCCACATCAAGCCACTTGCAGAGGTTTTTTTTTTTTACTCCAACATCATTTTAGATTATGCCGGCAAATATTATTGCATAGTGATTTGAAAGTGCTGTTGCGGGAAAATGTTTTGCTTGCAGCTCCAAATAAATGACACCGGTGAGATGGATTCATTTAAAAGACGCCTTTCACCCGTCAAAGTGCACATTCTACACACTAGAGATTGGACTTATAACAGAATACTGAATGTTGCTGCCAGATGTACAGTATGCGCTTACAGTGTTTACCTTGTCACCTGAAGCATGTCATGTTCTCAAGGACATTGGGTCCTGAAACACACGCAATTATAAAATATCCACTTGATGTGCCTTTTTTGTGTTTGGGAAACAAATAAAACATATTGTCTTCCTCCACTTTACACTGTCTAATATTAGAAAACAGCTCTCAGTATAATATCATGAAGTGCAACGTGCTGTTTGATGTTATTATCACACCTTTTTATTCCCTCTATTAGCTCAGTGCCTTTTAAGAGTAGTGGCCTCTCATATAAAGCCTTATTGACACACACACACACTCACATAGCACAATCAGAATTGTGCAACAGTTACATATGACTGAGGGAAAAATACTGGAAGAGGCACACATCGGTAGGGTTAGGGGGTTGGGGGTTAGGGTCACTCACACAAGCTTAACTCTCACTTCTACACAAGCTTAACTTTAACTTTCACTTTCTGGAGGGGCGCAGAAACTGCTAAATGCAGTATAGTCTGTGTACTTCCACTCCTGTCGATGTAGAGCTCAGTGCTGTAACCAAATATATTGCTCTGACTTTTTAATACCATTTGAAAACCTTTTCAGTCACGTGATCATTGACTAAAAAGGCTAAAGACAAACAATAGCCTTTACAGTGCAAAAACTGTAGCAATTTTTCCCATAGGAAATAATGTCAATCCAATTAATCTGTTCCGTACGACCAAAAATATTAACAAAAATACATTTTATATACATTTGATAAAGAATACTTCGGTTTACACTACTGGCACACTTTTTTGGCCCCATGGTGGGTTATTTAGCAGTCGCACTCCAAAAAAAAATGCATTGGCCAGTGATTCAGCAATGAGTAGCTGCGTTCTTTGTTTGGGAACGATACAGCACAGGGCAGACGAAGTACTTTGTTACATCCAATACTGTCCAAACAAACAAACAACAACATTCTCACCAAAAACTGAATCATAAGACAAGCGGGGCGTATGAAAGCCAAGGTTTGACAACCACAGGACTGACATTGATTCATGAAAATGATGACAGTGTTTAGCCATATTTGTAAAGCATGCTTGTAAAAAAAAGGCATTTATAAAGTTGAGTCAGCTGTTTGAAAACGTGTAGCAACTTTGGTGACAGCCTGCATTTTGTCATGTTGCTCCTAAAATATTCATGCATTTGCAGTTTACAACAATCCAGGATTCATAAAAGCATTGTGAAGCAGCCGTCTCCCCTCTCGTCCAAATGCGTTTCCTTTGTTTCTTCAAAGAAATTCAATCATGTGAGCTTTAGAACAAGTTGGTTTTTTTAACAAATGGTAATGTTTTATTTCTCGCGTCCATCCCTCAAGACCGCAAACACAATTTCATGATCACCTCGCCGCCACAGCCGTGTTTAATAATTCCCAATTATGCGGCCAAGCACCTCGTCCACAGCGTGAGCCTGAGCAGCATCTGGCCTGCTGCTCAGTGTGTGTTCAGTCACCTTGATATCATCCATGAGCATGTTCCCCATCTTAGCAGGTTACAACGCCGAGACCTGCAGGATGCTGCTGTATTAATAATACAGCACGGGATGTCCAGGAGGGAGTTTGCTTTATGTCTTTGGCTTTGGCCTTTTTTCTCCAATTTGTTACGCAGTTTACCCAAACATGGAGCGTGGAGCCGCTCAGGCCCGGCATATTATTAGACATGCACTTTTGCTGTGAGAAAACTGGGATAAAAAGACAGTTTTGAATGAATGAATCTAAAGAGTGACTTCTTTTGACAGCATAAAAGTCAACAATATACAGTACGTCTCTTCACGAGGGCTGTCCCAAATAACGCTTTATTAAACACATTACGGTGAAGTGATTACTGTAATTGACACGTCATGGCATCATCATGGCAAGTCCCACCTGTGTTATGATCGTGGACGGAGACAAGTGTAGCGGCCCCACAGTACTCAGTCGCCACCCTCCAAACATCATCACAGCAAAAGCAGCTCGTAACGTCACCTGCTGACGTTCATTCAAGCTATCTTTCATTTTCCACACAAAAACAGATGACCCCGTTTCGTGGTGTGGGACAGGGATGTCCAAAGTGTGGCCCGGGTCCCCACGACTGTTTTTTTATGGGCCTGCAGCACATTCTAAAAATATAATTGAACAAGAGGACTAAAACAAACTTTCAACAACAAAAGTGAAAATAATCAGCTTTAATTTTATAAGAATAAAATCAAAATATCAAAAAAAATATATAATGAGGAAAAAGTCATCATTTTAAGGTCAGACTGTTATGAGGAAAAATGACATACTTTTAATAAATAAATAAATAAATACATATTAGTCATAATGTTAATAATATTAAGTTGTGATTTATATGCTGCAGCAGACATGCAAAAAAAATAGCTGTAATTTTACTAAAATGAAGTCGGAATATTAAGAGAAAAAGTTGTATGGTAAAAAAAAATAATAAAGAATAAAGAATAAATGAGAAAAATGTCATTTTAACAGCGTTGAAATATTGAAGAAAATGGTGTTATTTTTAAATGTTGTAATATTATGGGAAACAAGCATAAGAAAGTTGCATTTTTTGTCAAATTAGGTTGGGGGAAAAGTTCTATTATTATGGGAATGAAGTCTTAAGGTTCCAAAAAGAAAATGTACAAAGCTTATTTAAGAAGAAAGTTGAAATATTTTGGAAAAAAACAAAGAAAAAAGGTCGTACCAATAACATGCTTTTCCACGTTTTGCACATCCATCTGTCATACGTGTTGCTTTCCAAAATATCAAAGCTACATCCTTTCATTATTCACCATGTGACCCTCACTGGGAAAAGTGTGCCATCTCCTCAGTGTCCTTCGCTCTGCCACAGATGCCAGGCTGTCCAGATCAGTGCCTTTCTCACCAGTTTGTCCAGGCTGCTCCCCCAGCACACCATTGCATACGGGAGGGCACTCGCTACCACAGTCTGGTAGAAGATGTGTAGCAGCTTCTTGCATACGGTGAAGGACGCCAGCCTTCTGAGGAGGTACAGACGGTTCTGCCCTTTCCTGCACAGAGCATCCATGTTGGTAGTCCAGTCCAGTTTATCATTCAGATGCACTTCCAGGTATTTGTAGGTGTGAACCACCTCCGCACGGTCACCTTTAATGAGAACAAGTTCTGGGTGTGTCCTTTTCCTCCTGAAGTCCAGCACCATTTCTCTGGTCTTGGTGGTGTTGAGGTGGCAGTAACCCGCGGAGGCTGCCGCCTTATCCAGTCATCATCGAGTTTTGATGTCTGACCCGCAAAAATTTCGGAAAGACAGCTGGCATTGGCTCTGGCCACACGCATTGCAGTCGAAAATGGATGGATGGATTCAAATGTTTTATATTTTCAACGTTATTTTTAACACTAATTCCTGTAATGTTTAACTTAAAAAAACCTCTCCTGTCATTTCATTTGTTAATAAAATACAGTAAAAATCACATGGTCAATAATCATGATCAATGAATTTATAAACTGTGGCTAATTAGATGAAAATTCTTCATCATTTGACAGCCCTATTTTTTTATATGCATTTAAAGGCTTTGCCCATTAAGTGGTGAAAAACACCTCATTGTGGTTTCTTCTACGTGGGCACACCCTTCGAGTATTTGGTACTGTGCAGTATATTGCTCTGTGCTTCACCAACTGACCACACCTTCCGTTTTCCCCGCAAACCTCTTTTATTTAGTTTAGATAGTTTCCAGTAAATTTCCCATATTAAAAAAAAAATCCAGTGATAACGCTGATGGCATGCAAGCTTGAGCCACAGCAATCTGCAGTGCAGAATTCCCTTATTTTGAATGCTAATGCTGGCATGCAGTTGCCTGATGTATGAATGCATTTGCACACATAACGTTCAGCATTCAGTCTGTTACACAAAGCAAGCTGTTTTGCAAGCTGCTCATGTGTTTCTCATGCAAAATCTTCATTTGCAAAGAATCTAACAACAAAAAGGTGACACAGCATGCACATTTTTTTTTTCCATCTGGTAAAATATCTCAGAGCAGGTAACAATTCGGTGCCAATGTAGTAACAGCGATGAAGTCAGTTGAACTCCACAAGCTGAACTTATTAAATGCCTGAATTACAAGTAAAGAAGCGTGAAGTTTTTTGTTTGCAATTGTTTTTCGCAGCTCAGTGTGTCTTCTGCATTTCCTTCCTGAGCTTTGTTCCTGCTCTACACCGGTCTTTAAGTCACACCGGGTGTCGCAACGGGATACATTTTCAGCCCCCCAGCGATGCTTTATACCTGACACAGCCTGTGTTGTGTAATGCCGCATTATTACATCAATAAAGGGGGGTTTGTTTTTGTGTTTCACGGTGGGTGCGCGGTACACATATTACCCAATCGTGCTAACAGCGCCTGCACTTTATGGACTTTTACAAAATTAATACTTCGGTGTTGATGCGTGAAGTTTGAAGTGTGTAGGAGAAAGGAATGTGGGAGTAACAAAACACATGCGACTGTAAAGTGTTCAGGAATGGGAATATGTCAACGTGCTGGATGTGACCACGTCACCTTAAATGCAGCACTCCCGCTCCAGATGGAAGTCAGCTCAGAAGAGAGCTTGCAGGTTGTGTGGAGGTGAAACGTCTGTGTTTTATACATTGTGACGATTTTTCACGTCAGTCGTTGTAGAAATGAGTCTGTGCCTTGACTCAGCCTGCATGTACTTTAAAAATCAGGGACGACATCAGGGGGCTCTCAGTGCAAAAAAAGCACCATGAAGTCATCCATGGAAATACTGCAGCAACACACCTGCTGAGGGTGCCGCATAGCGCTGGGAAACTCCATTCCTCTGACTGACTCCAGTTCTTGTGCGTCACTCACTGAAGTGAATCGGGTACTCGATTCACTCGTCATAAAGGGCATCTGCAGTGCTTCGCACGTGGCGAGCTTCGTCGAGCACCCGTGACTGAGTGAAACAAGGGGTGAATAAGTAAGTTCATGAATGAACAGAGACGAGTACCCGTGAGTCCCGATTCAGTAAAAATCTTGTGGGTTTTGAACGACTCTAGTGCCAAACTATGAAACCACTTTGGAAGAGTTTCCACTGACATTTCCCATATCAGACTTTCCATGAATTGTTTTGTTGTCTAATATTTCATTCCTTGTCCAAATCTAAGGACGTTCTTGATTCAGTGTGTCCTTTCCTGAGGCAAGTGCTCTTGTACAAAATGTGCGCTGACCAAGTGTGTCCGTGCGTGTGTGCTCCCCGGCCATGACGGCGTGCAGGGCCTCTTCAAAGAAATCTCTCTCCATATGGTGTGGAGGAGCTGCGAGGAGGTCAACTTGCAGCCCCAGCTCTGAAGAGGAGGATTGTCTGGCTGCCCATTGTGTGTCCACAGCCTGCGGAGAGAGCCCACCGCTTTCAGGGCATCACCGCCATCCCCTAATATGGCAAATGAATGCATGAGCGAATACAAGGGTGAGTGGCTGAAGGAATAACCAAAGACAATTTACATAATTGCACGCGGGGTATGCATTTTGTAACGTTCCAACAGCCATTTGCATATTCACAGCGCTATAGAAAGGATTCAGTCAATACCGTGGATCCATCATGTAAATACATCTCCTTTGAGCGAACAAAAAAGGGGGAGAGGAGGAAGTCAAACAATAATAATGTTAATGATGTTTCATGTCCTGAGGGAAGATCTCTCCCCCCGCCTCCCGAGGAAGAGCTGTCAGGAGGAGACGCGTGATACCAAAGTTTAGTTATGACATGTTTGCTTAGCAGATAAATATGACACACAAAAAGATGAAAAAAAGAACACGTTCAGGATGTTGTTTTCCTTTCACCTTTCTTTGCTCTTTTTCTTGCCTGCAGCACTGATCTGAGCGGGAACAAATCGCCCATTTCATCTATTTCAAATGTCAAGGGGGTCGCTCTTTCACGCCATTTGCGGAAAGCCTCCGCCGCTTGTCGCCACTGTCGTGTTGCATCATTTGAAATGCTATTTTCCTACATGTCGCCCCTTCTTTGTGATCAAAACAGACACAGAGCGCTTTTGAAGTTTTTGGAGAATGATCGCTGCTCATGACTTTAGTTGGTGTGGAATGTGAGATGAGATGAGAAGCCTTCCCAGCGCTTGCAACGAGGATGAAGACGGCTCCATAGGGTTGTGCACGGGCGGCTGTGTGGCTCTGCCTACCCTTCACCTTTGCTCTCAGATCTGTGTGGTGCTGCTGTGAGTGGTGGAGGAGGACACGTGAAGAGCCGAGCTCCTCGCCAGCAGAATGGCTCCCCCGCCTGAGCTTCCACCACTTCGCCCTTTCTTTTCCTTCATCTTGCAAACCCGCTGCTTGCTAAAATTGCACATGAGGAGGGAAAGTGAAACACACTGGGTGTATTCCACCGCACCAAATATTCAATTCATGCAATTCCACGATTTCGCCACGAGTGTGATCACCTTCATTTACAAACTTTGGGTGTGTGCTTCAGGCAGGACGTTGTTTAGGAGGACTCGCTCTCCAAATGAAGGGAAATGTTCTGCAAATGAGATGGCCCGCGAGAGGCAGTGGGGGGTCTACGATGATCAGAACATGAAGCACCACTCGTACCAACCCACTCGCACACACAATCATCTCATCATCTGCCTGTGAAAAACAACAGCAACACACATACTTGTGATGCTTTCATAAAGTATAAAGCTCATTGACTGATGATACAAACATGTACCAATACGAGTTGGAAATGGAAAAAAAATCTTTTAAAGTGTTCCCATAATGCATTACGTCTGAGCAACACATTCATTGCAGCACTGCAATGATATCAGCCTCCCTCTGGTGGACAGAGGCAGCATTGCCATCCATTTGCTATGCTGCTTGTCCTCCAGATACAATGCATTTTTTCATTTAAACTCGTGGTACATGTTTGTATATTTATCAGCAATAACTATTGGGTGTTCAGTTGCTGTGTGATGAGTTTAGTGTTGTTTGTAAGACAACACCGTGAGTTATATTGAGTCGTGACCTCCTGCATGGTCCTCACGGACTCTTGCGTGCCACAATATGCCATTTTATGACGTAGAAACGTGCGTCTTATAGTCCGGTGCGGCTTGTATACTGTTTGTACAAATCTGTTTTTTCCTCTAAATTAACTGCTTCTTTGAGCGAGGCACTGACCCCCCCACCCCCCCACCATGCAATATAAATGTAAAAGTGTGGTCAACCCATCGTTCCAATTCAAGTCAAACCAATTTTCGTATTAACTTCAGGAGGGTGTAACAGAGTCATTTATCATAACATTAAAAGCTTTTTATTAGAATGAACTTCCCTTAATATTTGGACTTTGTTCTCAGAACATTAGAACCTTATTTTCCAAAAATGACTTGAATTTGTTGTTTTGTTTGTTTCTCATATTATTATCACTTGTTTAAATTTCTTTATTTTAAATATTTCAACATTATCCTCCTAAAATAATGTTATTTTTCCTCGTACTATTGCAGCGTTATTCTCGTAAAATTTCAACTTTTTTCTTGTACTATTTTGACTTATTCTTGCAGATTTTTCCATTTTTGCTGTCATATTTTTCCAAAGTGCTGCAGGCCACCAAAGAACAGCCGCGTTTAACAACAGCAGCCAATCTGACTAGCAGATGCAAAACAACAAAGGAGTTCAGGTGTTGGACTGGGCAAGTCAACCTCCAGCAGTGTTTCCCATGCATTCATGTATTCATTTTATTCATTCATTCATTTGTGGCAACCCACCACAAATACATTTGGCGCTACATGTTCGCCGTCCCTTCAAAACACATCAACCGTACGTGGTCTGCCAGAGAATAAGAAGACGGAGCAGGCAGGTTGGTGTTACCACCTTAGCAGCTTTGTCGCGATGTTGAGTGAGCAATCAAACCTTTCTAGTTATTCTTTTGGGAGAAGCTCTTCAGTCTATCATCGTCGGTCCCATTGACTCTGAAGACTGCAGACAGGCAACCATAAATATCCCATCTTTTGTCATCACAAGTCGAAATTTCTGGCGTGTTTAAGCCGTCCACTCAGCAACAAGAGGCGCCGCGGCGCTTATTTACAGCTGCTGCCGGTTCTGCCACAGTTAACACATTTGTACTCCCCGAATGCTTCATTTATTAAACTGTGTCGGCGCAATTTGTTCACTTAGCTCGGCGCCCGCCTATTTGTTCCTTTACATGACAGGGTAGAGCTTCCTGTCAGGAGTCTTTTGGTTTCCTCTTCAGACGCTTCCAGCATTGAAATGTGCTGAACACGGCGAGCTCAGCCAGGCGAGAGAGGAAGAGGAGGGAAGGAGAGAAAGAGACGGGGGTAAACAACACTTTAGCTCTTTAAATAAAACATTTGTTTGTGATTGAGGTCCCATGATGTGAACAGCATGACCTGTTTTGCTGGGAGTCTCCACACAGCCAGCGCGTCGCCCTCACAGAAACAGATCCCACCTCTCTGCCCGCAGACTGGGGGCCGATTTATATTGCATGAGAACAAATGTTTTTGACAACTTGACTGATAGATTTGTACAAGCCCAAATGTTTTCTTGTGACTGACATCAATTGCCATTAATAAAAATTTTAACAATATATGGCAAATGAGTTTTTTCTGTTAGCATGGCGTGAGCGCCAGCACGCGTGCATGTGAAGGGGATCCTGGGAATAAGCGTGATGTCGGAGTCAACTTGCGGCGCTCTCGCCTGGGCAATGAAAGCGACGGGACAGAGCACACGCACGCGGACTGTTCTTAAAGCCAGCATTTCACGTGAGTCACGTGTAATTAGCAGGAAACGATACCCAAACATCTCAGTGGGCTTCACTGCAGGTCATTTGGGAATGTTTGGGCAGTGACGCTGTGTTCCCTTCATTTACTTTGGATTGTTGGCACCTGGTTGATGAATCCACACTTTTACAGACTTCATAAAAGACTTTTCCATCATGTAATTGTATTTACCACATCCATCCATTTTCTATGCGGGTATGCTGGAGCCTATCCCAGCTGACTTGGGGTGACAGGCGAGGTACACCCTGGACTGGTGTCCAGCCAATGGCAGGGCACATATAGACAACCAATCACATTCATACCTATGGACTATTTAGAGTCTCCAATGAAGCTAACATGCATGTTTTTGGAATGTGGGAGGAAACCGGAGTACCCAGAAAACCCCCCCACACACGGGGATAACATGCCAACTCCACACAGGAATGCCCAAGGGAGAATCCAACCCAGATCTTCCCATCTCCTGACTGTGACTGTGTGGCCAACATGCAAAAAAGCCAATATAACTGTTTGGAGGACAAACAAAGAGGACAAAGAAAGAAGCCAAAAACGTCCCACTTTTATCCACTCTATCATGTCACACATGCACTGTTAGGGTAACGTAAGCTAATGTAAGCTAATGTCTCTTCAACATAACATTACTGACACCTAGTGACCAGAATACTACAAATAACTTGTCTTTCAATATTTGTTGAGTAATAATAGGCCATAGTCACCCCACCAAACAGCCATCATTCATTCATTCATTCATGAAGACTGCAGTCCCTGTTTGTCTTGTTTGAGAGCGATCGGATCGTCTTTTAGTGGCATTCCAAGCTGCGTTGTGACGGCCACTGCAGCGTACTTTGGAACATTTGCATCATTAGACGGCTAAGACAAGCTCTCATGGAGTCTGCTGTCCAGCTCAGGGTGGTCTGCTGGCAGAATGGATGCGGGTGCTGTTGAGAGCCGTGCGCGATGCCGTGCATGTTTATTGACTGTTCCCAGTCTCAGTGGACATGAGATTGGTTTTGTTTTTGAGTCCAAACCTGAGAACGCTGATCTGTCTGACAGCATTCAACACCTCTGACAGCTTCCCTGTCGCTTCCTACTTTGATTCAAGATTCAAGATTCAAGAGTTTTATTGTCATCTGCATAGTAAAACAGGCAGTTCTACTATGCAATGAAATTCTTATTCTGTTCATTCTCCCAAGAAAAGGAAAAAAACACAAGAAACAATAAGAACATAGGAAACATAAATACCAATAAATTAAGCAACAACAGAAGAGACATTAATACAGATAAATAATACAAATAATACAAATAAAGTGTTTAAATGAGTGTGTGCGTGCCATCATTGGATGCCATCATTGCATTCAAGGTTGTGTTGCAGATGCCTGATTGCAACACGTGTGGCCATGGAGACTGTCAGGCGAATGAAGAGCTTCACTTGGCAGCGTTTGACTGAAACGGAGCTTTGTGCGGACGTCAGGCAGATTTATGATTGGGGAACCACGATTATATTTGGCAGGAAAATCAACAGGCTGGCTGCTTGTTTAGATCAAGAACTCTGTGGATGATTGTCTCCTCATCTGATTACCTGAGTATACATTCATACAATAATGTAATTTTACAAGGAATTATAGCATAATTGTACACACAAGTGACCACCATTCTTCACTACCACCAAGCACCCCTCCGAACCATTGGTGGGGAAAAAAAACCCTGAAGTAAAAAAGATTATGAGCAGAGGCCCTGCTCTACAGTCCAGGAATACTAGCATATACTAGCATATACTAGCATATACTAGCATATACTAGCATATATACCAAATATGAGACCCTGGCATTTGTGACGTCACGGTACTGCAGAGGAGTCTTCCAAATCAAACGCCTCTGAGACGCTGAGTGTCAGTTCAGCAGCATAACTCCATTCACTCTGCATTGCTTTGCTTTTGTAGGAAGGGGTGTTGAGAAAAAGAACATGATAGGACAAGAAGAAGAAGAAGAAAACACCTTCACCATCATCACGCATCGTCGCTTGTTGTCAACGTTCAACTGGAGCATTTTAGTGTTGCTTCGCTTCGTTTACACCTGTGTGACAATCCCAAACAATCCTCAAACCCTGGCTTTTTGATTTCAATTAAGTCATAATTGTACAGCGTTCGAGTATGAAGTCGCCGTGTAGTGAATTCAGTGCTGTTAGTCAAGTGTTCTTTGAAAGAGGACATCGCGAGGCAGACTGTTGTCTCTTAAACTGGTATCTCCACTGACTTCCCAGCTCGTGGTAGCTCGTGATTGGCTCCGATATAAACCCCTTATATTTGTCACATTGCTTTTAATATTCATCAGCGGGTGTTCACAGGACGGGGACGTTATCGCCCCTAATTAGGTATCAGCTCCACAACAAACAGCTGTGACGTGTTTTGCAAATACACGCAGATGCCAAGTTTCTGTCTGGCTGTGATCCAGCATTGACAGGACCGCAGCGTACGTCCAAGCGCTGCCTGGAAAGGGAGTCAGCCTGTCAATTCTTTTAAAAAACGAAGCATTAAAACATTTTAGTTCAAGTTCTAATTGCTTCCTGACGTCCTGCTGAGAGGATGTCATTTGTATGTTACAAAGGTGGGGAAACAAGATGATGTCACGACGTAACGCAGAGGTGGCTCCTTGCATCCTGAAGTGTTCACTGTGAATTAAAAAGTGCGACTAACAATCCTGTTCATGATTGCTAACCTTGGTTACCTTGAGAATGATATCTACTGGCTGACTTTACGTTTACCCTTTTTTCAGCCACTAACAACAACTAAGTGCTAAACATAACACGTAACTTAAAACTGGGATTTCCAAATGGCCACAAGGCATGCCGGGTAGTCCAGCTGCAACAACAATACCAGCTGTGAACAATAAAACATTGGATATCAAGAGTGTGTTAACTTGCGGCAGGGATAGCTGGCTGTTTATTTTGGCATGGGTATTGCGCGTAGATATTTCTTTGTATGCCTGCGAGGTGCCGTTGGTGGGTTACTTTGGTTACGAGTTGTGTTGTTTGGGCGGCTTTTTGGTCAAAAAATCTAACAGGTGCCAGTAAACTGCGGCCTGTGGGCCACATCAGACCCATCCGGTCCACCGGGCATTTCCAAATGACTTTTTATTAACCCTTCGACGTCGAAACTGTAGCTGGCAGCATGACCAGCAGTGCTTCTGTGGCACAGGAAGTAGTCAGATGCAGTCTGTAGCGCGTACAACAGAGCGATCCAACCGACACAACGCGTTAACACACACAATGTAAGCTAGCTACATACAAATAAATGCTTGTAAACAACCGTGTAAGTCGCATGTTATGTTCATGTTATGTTCTTTGTTGCTGCTTATTAGCTGCGTAGTAGCAGTAGTCGATTTATGTGCTACGTTAACTTGCTGTGGATGTGTCCTGTTATTTCGTTGCACCGCAAGTAAGATTTTTGGCCAAAAAATATTTTTTATTCTTATTTAAGCATCGTTTTTTTCCTGTAGCGAACACATCTCATTCTCCCTGAATCGAAAATAATACGTAAACAGGTGATCATTTCTACATGTTTCTGTCCTTATGCTTCACTGCTCATGTCCTTGAATGCACCATTGCTGTGTGCCCTGATTGGTTGGATACACCAGGACTCCCGTTCCACCTGTTCATCCATCATCTTACATTTAAAAAGCGTGTGCAGGAAGATTTTGGGCTTTAGCTTGTTTAGCTTGCTCGCTGCTGAACTCACTTTTATTGCCGCGGTTGATCCAAAATCAGAGGAGAACGTCAAAGTCAAGCCAGCAGGAGGGTTTGGACGGGTAGGAGTGAGCCGTGTGTCAAAAATAGCCACGTTTCTGTGGCAGCGTCAGGTAAAGTACATCCTGTGTGTGCAGTCTGAAGAGCTGTAGCTAACATTTTGCCTTTCCGAAGATAATAATGCTGACGTCATAAACGGAAAAATAGAAAAAAGAACCCAAGATCAGGATTGGGAAAAGTATTGTAGTATTACAAAGTATTATTGTGGCCACGAGGCATCAGTGATGTTATGAGACATGAGGTTAGGTGACATGACCTTTCACACTGCATGGAGACCGGCTACCGAGCCGACGTGCCAAGGCTGCGATGGCGCGAATAAAAGGTTCTCCTCTCATTCCGTCCATCCTTGTCCTTCTTCCACACACTCTCTGAAGTTTTGAATAAGCAAATTGGAGAGCCTAACTAGTTAGCTCAGTGGCTTGCTATGCTAGCGGCAGACGTCTTTTGTCCCTGCGTAATGTGATGTGAGTGCAAAAGCGACTATAGGGTGTCTCGGGGGCTCCAATCATGCTAAAACTCATATTTAGAAAGTCATAAACGAAAATGTTCACTTTATAAAATGTTACTTTTTTGTAATTCAGTTAAATATTACAAATCTATTTGCATGTTCCTTCAATGATAAAACTATTCATTTTCCAAGTCACTCGATCAGTGGAAGCTTTGAGATCACTAGAAGCTTTGACTAGCTTAAATATTGGCAGAAGCTGCGGGGCAACGCAGCTTCAAACACGTCTAAGCCACACGGGCTGGAGTTAATACCTATTTATACATTTAACAGTCAATATAGGTGCGCGTGTACGCTCAACGTGTTCATATTTACAAACAGAGAACAGCCTAGAAAGTGTGAAGTTCACGAGTCTCCCTCGGGCGCACATTAGCATTGTTTTAATGCGTCAGAGGTGTCACAATATTTGGGGATAAAGGGGAGAAAATAGCTTCTTCGTCTTGTGTTTTAAATATTGACAAAAACCGTGTTGTTACGGCTCAAACACAGTACGCCCCTCCCAGCCATGGCTGAACCCCCGTTTGTTCAGCTCACATCGTTAACATAATCACCGACGCGCCCGCCTGCAAACTTAAAGCATGTTCAGTTAACCGTTGGGAGAAAAAAAGAAAAAACAAAACAATCCTGCAACAGGAAGTCAATAGAGGCTGCATCCCCCCCAGGGTGCACATTAGCATTGTTGTGAGCCAGGTTAATGGACTTCAAACGGGCTTTATTACGTATATTGTGAGGTGAGGTGTGTTGAGGAAGCTAACCTTATCTGGCCACAGGGGGTGGAAGGACTCAGCTGTAAAGTGAACATGTGTGCTAGGTGGTGAGGATGTAGTGAACACAAACACAGCCACACTCCAACCAAGCCCAAATCATATTCAAATGAGACAACAAAAATTCTGCCAGTGGGGTCAGCATTTGCTGGGCTAGAATTCTTACAACTAGAATATTTTTCCTGTGACTTTTAGGAATAAAATGAGCAAGGTGGTGTCAATGACATGGCTGGATGGAAGTCATCTCGAGGTAAGAAGTAAGCCAGATGCTCTTGGAAGATTCTTCGGTTGACATCAAATGAGGCTGCATTTTAGACTCGCTTCATTGAAGAAAACCAACTGTCATAAATTGCCGTCAGAATTCTTTTTTGGCACGATTTGCATGTCAATTCACTCGTTTTGACATTTAGAAACTAGATTTCAAAAAAGTGATATTTTCTTGAATCAAGTTGAATAATTCTAGACATTTACACACATTTTATGACCAGACCTCATTTAAGAAATCTCAGGACGCGCTGTGACATTTGCTGTGCAGTCTTCACATTGCTCCGAAATCAGCAAACCTTGGCATTTCTTTTCTGTGTGTGAGTCCATTCTTAAATTTAGAACGTTTGGAAACCAGTTTTATTCTTATTTGAGACAAACATTCTTCATCTGTTGGTGAAGAATAATCAAAATAAGGTTGCTAGCTTGCTATTAGAAAAAATAACTACTTTGTGGCCAACATAGGAATAGAATAGCCAGCGATAGCAACGTCTCTTGAACATCTCAGTCCACCTGGTTGAACACGGCCTCAGAGAAGCACTGAGGTGGATCACTGTGGCACGTGAACAGGAAACACACTTCCAAGTCTTGTGGATGGAACACAGACCAACGCAAACGTAAACATCGGACACCTTTTCTCTGTGCCTGCCTGTCCCTGGCAGTGCCCGCACTTACTGGGGTCCACTGGAGAACCGGCAGAGCCACAGGACGAGAGCCCGGGTGGGAGCTTTTAGTCCATCCTGTTTCTGCTGACAACTGCAGCTCATCAATATTGCAACAGACTAAAGTAGGCTGGTGATGAAGCATGAGGCCTAATCAAGCGTAGAGACAATAACGAGAATATAGATTTAGGGATTGTCTTGGCCAGAGCTCGTTCATAAATGATGAGGAAATGAGGACCTGAGCACACGCTAAAGAAACATGATCATGTGTCGAGCGGGTTGAATGTTCTCCAAGTAGAAGTGTTCCATTCGGATGTCCGCAGCCCGGTGCTTCTCAAATAGCGGGGCGTGCCTCCCTGGGGTGGCGTGGTGACGTGTTGGGGGGGCTGCAGACCCACCAACACGTATGCATTTTTCGTACTAATAATAGTATAATAATAGTATAATAATAGCATAATAAAAGTATAATAATAGTATAATAATCCATCCATTTTCTATACCGCTTCTTCCTCATTAGGGTCGCGGGGGCATGCTGGAGCCTATCCCAGCTGACACTCACATTCATACCTATGGGCAATTTAGAGTCGTCAATTAACCTCACCTGCATGTTTTTGGAATGTGGGAGGAAGCCGGAGTTCCCGGAGAAAACCCACACCACACATGGAGAGAACATGCAAACTCCACACAGAAATGCCCAAGGGAGAATCGAACCCAGGTCTTCCCGATCTCCAAGCTGTTACTGTGTTGGCCAATGTGCTAACCACTAGACCACCGTGTGGCTAGTATAATAAATAATATAGAATAATAAAATAAATAAAATAAATAAATAAAATAAAATAAATAATATAGTATAATAATAGTATAATAATAGCATAATAATAGCATAATAATAGTATAATAATAGTATAATAATAGCATAATAATAGTATAATAATAGCATAATAATAGTATAATAATAGTATAATAATAGCATAATAATAGCATAATAATAGTATAATAATAGTATAATAATAGCATAATAATAGTATAATAATAGTATAATAATAGCATAATAATAGTATAATAATAGTATAATAATAGTATAATAATAGCATAATAATAGTATAATAATAGCATAATAATAGTATAATAATAGTATAATAATAGCATAATAATAGTATAATAATAGCATAATAATAGTATAATAATAGTATAATAATAGTATAATAATAGCATAATAATAGTATAATAATAGTATAATAATAGCATAATAATAGTATAATAATAGCATAATAATAGCATAGTAATAGTATAATAATAGTATAATAATAGTATAGTATAATAATAGTATAATAATAGCATATTAATAGCATAATAATAGTATAATAATAGCATAATAATAGCATAGTAATAGTATAATAATAGTATAATAATAGTATAGTATAATAATAGTATAATAATAACATAATAATAGTATAATAATAGTATAATAATAGCATAATAATAGTATAGTAATAGTATAATAATAGTATAATAATAGTATAATAATAGCATAATAATAGCATAGTAATAGTATAATAATAGTATAATAATAGTATAGTATAATAATAGTATAATAATAGCATAATAATAGTATAATAATAGTATAATAATAGTATAATAATAGCATAATAATAGTATAATAATAGTATAATAATAGCATAATAATAGTATAATAATAGTATAATAATAGCATAATAATAGCATAGTAATAGTATAATAATAGTATAATAATAGTATAGTATAATAATAGTATAATAATAGCATAATAATAGCATAGTAATAGTATAATAATAGTATAATAATAGTATAGTATAATAATAGTATAATAATAGCATAATAATAGTATAATAATAGTATAATAATAGCATATTAATAGCATAATAATAGTATAATAATAGTATAATAATAGCATAATAATAGCATAGTAATAGTATAATAATAGTATAATAATAGTATAGTATAATAATAGTATAATAATAGCATAATAATAGCATAGTAATAGTATAATAATAGTATAATAATAGTATAGTATAATAATAGTATAATAATAGCATAATAATAGCATAATAATAGTATAATAATAGTATAATAATAGTATAATAATAGTATAATAATAGCATAATAATAGTATAATAATAGCATAATAATAGTATAATAATAGTATAATAATAGCATAATAATAGTATAATAATAGCATAATAATAGTATAATAATAGTATAATAATAGTATAATAATAGCATAATAATAGTATAGTAATAGTATAATAATAGTATAATAATAGTATAGTATAATAATAGTATAATAATAGCATATTAATAGCATAATAATAGTATAATAATAGCATAATAATAGCATAGTAATAGTATAATAATAGTATAGTATAATAATAGTATAATAATAGCATAATAATAGCATAATAATAGTATAATAATAGTATAATAATAGCATAATAATAGCATAGTAATAGTATAATAATAGTATAATAATAGTATAGTATAATAATAGTATAATAATAGCATAATAATAGCATAGTAATAGTATAGTAATAGTATAATAATAGTATAGTATAATAATAGTATAATAATAACATAATAATAGTATAATAATAGTATAATAATAGCATATTAATAGCATAATAATAGTATAATAATAGTATAGTAATAGTATAATAATAGCATAATAAAAGTATAATAATTGTATAGTAATAGTATAATAATAGTATAATAATAGCATAATAATAGTATAGTAATAGTATAATAATAGTATAATAATAGTATAATAATAGTATAATAATAGCATAATAATAGTATAATAATAGTATAATAATAGCATAATAATAGTATAATAATAGTATAATAATAGTATAATAATAGCATAATAATAGCATAGTAATAGTATAATAATAGTATAGTATAATAATAGTATAATAATAGCATAATAATAGCATAGTAATAGTATAATAATAGTATAATAATAGTATAGTATAATAATAGTATAATAATAGCATAATAATAGTATAATAATAGTATAATAATAGTATTTTTCCCCAACTTGATTTTTGCAAAAATGACACCTTTATTTTCTTTTGTTTCTTATAATATTACAAATTTAAAAACCTCTTTTTCTTAATAGCTCAACTCTGTAGAACTAAAAGGACATGATTTTTTTCTCATAATATGACAACTTTATTCTCATAAAACTGTGATTTGTTTTGTCGTTAGAATATAACACCTTTTTCTCAATATTTTATTTTTGTGAAATTACACCATTTTTTCATTTCTGCTATTTTTTTTTCATTTTCCAACTATTTCAACTTTGTAATGTTTGATTTTATTCACATCATATTTTGACCTTATTCTCATTACAACTTTTTCCACAACCTATTATTGTGACTGGGGTAGGGCCACTAAAATGAGGTTATTTTTTTCGGCTATTATTACTGCTATGACTTTTTCTCATTAGATCCTAACTTTTCCTCTTCGTGTTTTGACTTTATGCTCTCATGAAGAGCTGCTGGAAGCAAGTGTGAGAGCTGAGCTTCGAACAACGAGTAGCCGTGTTATTGGCTCCATCCATCCGTGCTTCTCATCAGGAGATGTCACCACTTTCCCCGCTTGAAGTGGGATGCACTGTAACGCTCCAACATATGAGTATTCTTTTGGAAATACAAACGCAGCTTTAATTATTCAACGCGACATTTCGACAGCAAAAGACGCTGACTTGTTGACACAGAGTGAAGAAGACACACAGCGTTGTGAGTTTTTATGATGGACACTTGCGACGGGAAGGAGGTGGCCTTCATCTGCTTTGAAGCAGATTCCACAGTAGGCCTATTTGGGATTTGATGTCCAAAAAAAACCAAGAGGTGGCACGCTTCCCAAATTCCGTTTGGAATCTCTCAGTCCATTCATGGATCAAATTTGTTGTGAATTTTTCCTTGTTTGGAGAACTGGGTGACGTTAGAAGTCGATAAGTTTGAGTTGAGAGGGTGATTCAGGTGCAACGTGTTGGAGGACTTGTGAAGAAAGTACAGTAAACACACTTCAACCGTGTGTGTCTTCCACAAATATGCTTTCTTTCCCTGTTTAAACCCATTTTACAGCAGCAACGGGGTGAAATGGGGGGTAAATAGAGATGACCTGAGAGCCACATTGCAAAAACTACATTTCAAGAACTTTTTTTGAAGTCCCATTTTCAGCAACCATTTCTTATTTTTTTCCTAAGATGGAACATTTTGACTTGAGAGAAGTAATCTTATATGAAGAAAGTAAAGCGAGCCAATTCTCATGAAGATGTTTCTTTTTTCTAAAAACAAGCTGAAAACCTTATTTGGATTATTCTTTAATAACGTTCTGCTTTTAAGAGCGGACGCACACACGGCAAACATCGACAATGCAAACACTGACTTTCACGAAAGGAAAAAAAGGTCCCATTTTAAGCAAGTATTTCTTCGAGGTCTGAGGGCCATGTGAAGGCTGAGTGATTACATAGCGCGTACCAACAAGTATTATATATCAATGTGTGCAATTATTAAACTTGTTTCAGGACAACGTTACTCTCTTTCAATCTGGATTATGAATCTAAAATCGAGTGACTTTCCATGGGAATCACAGCAACAAGGAATTCTGATGGTTTTTATGACAAAAGGTTTTTGTAAATGAAGTGAATGTCACATGCTATCACACTTTATTTTCTTTTTGAATAAAAAAGTTCCATGTGTATAATTAGCTTCATGCTGGCTGAAGGAGGAACCAACGTAACCAACATGCCGACGAGAGGAGATCTTAGCTGCACGGTGGCCGAGCGGTTAGGATGACGGCCCCACAATCAAATCCCTGTCGGAACACCTCTACGTGGAACCCGCACGCTCGAACGAGTTAGCTGGTTAGCATGCTATGCAGCCGTGGCCGTCTCTTGTGTCCCTGCAGTGCCATGTGGTGGAAACAAAGACAAATAGTGTGAGGGTGACCTCAGGGTCGGTCTCATGTCCACAGGGCTCTTATAACGGTAAAAACCAAACGTGAAACCGGTGGCAGAATGGTCATCTCCCAACCTGAAGGTTGCAGGTTCGATCCTCTGTCATCACGTGGTCGCGTCCAAGTGTCCTCGGGCAAGATACTGACCCCCCCAGGTGCTCCTGATGCTGCGTCATCAGTCGGTAAACGTGCTAACAGCGTCACAGCGCTTTGAGTGCCTTGGAGGTGGAAAGCGCTTTGCAAGTGAAAGGCCATTTATTCAACGTTTTCTGTGCTCCAACTATGAAGATTTTCCGTTACTTCACAAAAATTCACGTATCACGATCGGGTCTGGAACGATTCACCGCGATGGATGAGGGACGACGGTATAACCGAGCAAAATTCCGAAGGAACAAGGTCAAGAAAATGGTCAGAAAGGGTGAGGAATGGCTGGATGAGCACATGGGACTGAAAGGTGGACGGGTGTGTGTGACGTGCTCAGCGTGAGGCTGCAGGATCCAGTATGAAGCAGCCACAGCCTCATTTCCTTCAAGTTTGGCAACTGAGTTGATCCCCACTTCCAGTACGTTCTGACATGAAACCAAAGTGCTTAAATGGTTGAGCTTGCAAGCATCATTCATACAAGCTAAATCTCCTGCTGTGAGTAATGTTGTCCTTATTAGAAGATCCATGGCACAGACCAGGCTGGACTGTCTTTGAACAAAGTTGACACGCAGTGCATGAAAATAGCAGCTGGTTTGAAACGTCCATAAATTGTGTCAGCGCACTAAGCCACTGGTAGATGTGCCATTGGCAAGAAAAAGTGTCAGGGGAAGACATTAGTGGACTTCTCTTAAAGGCCTTGGCTGCATCAGCTGCTCTCCAGCTGGGACGCCGGGCTCGGCTGCACTGGCAGACGGGAGGCGGGGGAAGGGCAAGTGGTACATTTGTGTTAGTTTAGGATTTCAAACATCATTACACTTTGGATTCACGACACAGCCTCTCTTGTCTCGTTAGCGGTAAGACGTCACGCATTTCATGACAGCGCTGCTCCTGACCACGTCGGCCGAGAGATGTAAGAATGTTCCTTGTAAGAATGTGCCCAGTCTCAGGGACATTTCAAACAACAAATGTAAATAAATAAGCAGCTCAACGCCTTCATCCGTCTACATTCCAACAACCCACAGCAGCTAATTATAGCCTCAAGTCAAGCTCTTTGATGCATTTTCCCGCAGCAGGAATCCCTGGCTTTTCTTTTCCTGGAAGTGCTTCTCTCTCCGTCCTGAGGTAAATTGCCTCATGGCACACAGCAGGCTGGCATCAGCGTCCGTGCTACAGTTGTCTTCGTGTTTAGGGCACAAAAGTACAATAGCCTTCATGCCGTAAGAGCCAATGTCGCATCATTGACTTTTTAGTCATGGAAAGCAAACGTACGTCTCCTGCTGGAGTAATGCTCTCTCCGGACTCTCAGCGGCGTGGGGCTGCAAGCCCGGCATCGGCAAAGACTTCCACATGAGCCCAAGATCAACAGTGAAGGAGAAACCACTCGGGGTGTCGACAGACCCTCGCCGTTGGACGCATCACGTGCACACTTCAATACACTGAAGTGTCAACTTGTGTGAACTCGGGCATGGGCAAAGAAAAAGGGGGTGTTGTGTTCCTATCCCAGACATTGTCGTTTCCTCTTGGCTCCCTTCCTGGTCTGCCCACGGACCCGCACCCCAACCAGGCTGCTGTGAACGTCACGGGGGGGTCCGCGCGAGGCTCTTTCAGATGAACCTGTGATGTATCTCCGAGTTAGGACACGCAGGGAATCATTGTTTGCAAAATGACCATACCTCATCCCCGCACGGGGGCTCCTCATCCCGGCGGACCACGCCCATGTGTTTCCCATTAGGCGATTAGTCTGTGGTTCCCTTCTTGATTTTGCTCAACTGGAAAAACATTGGTAATATGGCGAGAGCTGGAAAAGGAAAAAAAAAGCTTTGATGCAGGCTCTTTACAAATGAAGCTCCAAAAGCCATATGGCTTGCATTCATATCCTCCTTTACTTCCTCTAAATATGTTCTATTGGACATTCTGCTGGGGCCACACTTGGAAGGCAGCTGCCCAGGGAGAGCACTTTGTGGAGAAGTATATATATATATATATATATATATATATATATATATATATATATATATATATATATATATATATATATATATATATATATATATATATATATATTGTAGATACACTGCTCAAAAAAATTAAAGGAACACTTCAAAAGCACATCAGATCTAAACTGGGGGAAAAATGATGTTGAATATGTTTCCTGATAATAAGTGGGTGATGTATTAGTAACAAAATGATGCCACATCATTTGATAGAAATGAAAATGATCACCCTATAGAGGGGGGAAATCAAAGACATCCCAAAAATTAAAGTGAAAAAATGATGCAGCACACTGGTCCATTTTGCCAAAATGTCATTGTAGCAACTCAAAATGATTCTCAGTAGTTTGTGTGGCCCCCACGTGCTTGTACGCATGCCTGACAACGTGGGGGCATGCTCCTAATGAGACTACGGATGGTGTCCTGGGGGATCTCCTCCCAACAAGCAGACAAAAACATGACCTCCGCTCCGTGCTTTGTGCTGCGCTTTGTGCTGCCCCCCATCCTTTGATTTTTCAATTTGCAGCCATTAATGGAAAAAGTTAGGACACCCTTGGTGTAAGCTGGCCTCTGTATGAGTCGGCACGATGGCGAGAGGGATCGGAATGCTTGCACACTTGCTTTCTTTCAAAGCATCAATGCAAAGTTTCACAGCTGCCGTAAACACATCAGACATATTTTCCACTTTGACCTTTGCACGGTGCATCTAATCACTGCAGCTGAACCGGATAAAAACTTCCAGGAAGTGGCTTGTGTGCTTCATTTCATTTTCCGCTGTGGGTGAGGCGGCAGGTTTAAATAACTCTTGATGCAAAAAGGCCACAAGCTGCGTGTAAATATGGGGGGGGTCGTTAACGTGTCCTATACCATCGGTGGCAAACATTTTCAGCAAACACGTGAGCGACGCACGACATGTTGCGTACATAAAAAGAGGACACACTTGCAGGGAGCAAATATGTTCCAGGCAGAATATTCATGCGACTCTCTCCAGGTTACCAAATGCATTTCAGTCCTACGTGGTGGCGTCCGGTATTTACCTTGAGCCGCATAAGAGCTAGAGAGGCTGCGATCACTGATTGAAATGTAAATGTGTGCAAGCTAACTGAAGTATTAGCAGCGCTGAGCACTCTGAAGCTATGAATTACAACCCAAGCGGCAAATTTTTCTCATCTGCCATTATGTAAATGAGGTAGAAGTGACTGGTTGTGTTTGGAACCAAAATGGATGCAGGAGGTGATAAGTGAGAGTGGTTGACAGAGGGGTTGTGGATATTTGAAATTCAGGGCCGATCATTTGATCATGCAAAGTATATTCATGACACAAAAGCCCCCGTACGCTAACTGAGGAAGTTCATATTTACCAAAGCGTTGTTGGGTGTTGGCGTCATTGATTTTCCGCTTTAAGAAGGAAGAAGTGAATGAAAGCGTATGCGGTATATTAAAGTTTACATACTGTATGGTGTCTGTGTGAACTTCATCCATTGCTTGTCCAAATGTACACAACCATATCGTCCAACGGGGGGTATTGCCGTGAGGCACCTTGCTGCCCCCCCAAAAACTCCAAAAAAGGAATCAAGTGACAGGAAGTAGTAAGGTGCTTTGTATTTCCTTGCAGCATCGTCACGTTTCACTTTTCTATCAGGAGGTTCAAGAAAAACAGAAACTAGCAGTCTGGCTCACAAATACTCAGTTGGCTTTTTTCACTTCAGGTTGTCATCAGCGTCTTTTGTTGGCTGGATGTTGGGAATGTGTTTTCGCAGAGAAGGTATTGGAACGATTCTAATGGCAACCTGAAATAACATCAAAGTTGACTCCCGCTTGACAGTTTTATCGTTACTTTTTCCTCCCCTGTTTAGGAAAGCAGCAGCCTTGACAAAAGAAGTGGCGGGGGCCAATCGGTGTGGACGGGACCAGTGTGTACCCAGCCCAGTTCCCTGTGTGTAAACAATAGGGGTGTGGATTAGTTTGGAAACAATGTGTTTATTTAAAAAGGCCTGCGTCCTGTATGCACTCAGCACGTCTGCCATTAATTTTATTGGCGACAGCTCCGTTCTGAAAAATCATTGTTTAGAAGGGGAAAAAATACAAAACACACGAGGCACAAATGGATGATTTGCATCTGGGCTCGGTTCCGCTGTGATAGGGCATTGGCATTCACCAGTTATCTGTGTTTTTCAATCACGTGCAGGACAGGGAAAACAACAGTATTGTGTTGGCGTTGTGGAGACTTGCTTTAATAGATGCTTGCTGTGCACGGCTTTGTCTGTTATTTATTTATCCTTTTAAAAGAAAGCTATTTTCTGCTTCGTCTAAAGTGCCATAAGCAGTCTGCACAGTCTGCCTTGAGGGGCAGAGAGCGAGCTAAGGCGGCATGCAGCCGCTAGCCATGCCCACCAACCATTGTTGCCCAAAGCCACATCCTGTCCAAAAGGGAAAGATTTGCACTTTTTCTTCTTCAGGAGAAACAAATGCATTCAATTTAGGGTACGTTCACACTTTTAATTTCTGGTCCGATAAAACCAACTGGAGTCCATTTTCTCTGTTAGCATAGCTTGTTTGCTCAAGTATGAACGCAGTCCAGGACTAGAAGTACCGGGCCAAACAGGGCGTGTGGTCAGGGAAGGATTATACAGCCGAGCTCAGCAGATGGTGATCAGACTTTTACAACAAAGTAACAGGGAAGGAGAGGGCGCATGTAGGGTACCTCAAAAGGTAAGACCACAAATATGAATCCCTCATTTATTGCAGTTAAGCATGGGTCACAACCGGTCATACGGGCTCCTGCGGCTGGTCTGCATGCAAAACACCCCGCAAGAAATGCACGGAGAGTACGCGTGAGACGTGCTGATTTTCAATTCGATTTTTGCGGCCGCAAAGACAAACGTATGTGCTTCATACGTCTTCGTGCGTCGTCCGTATGGCCAACGTGTGTCTTTCATATGTTTTGCTGGTGTCAGGTTTAGGCAAAATGTTGTTTTTTTTCATACGTCTCACTTGCGGACTCCTATGTGCGTCGCATGGCCAAAAAAATTGTACGTCGGGTTGTGACTTAGGCTTAAATTGGTTCCAGACCCGACTGTGATAAGTGAATTTCCACGAAGTAGGATTCCTTATTTATAAACACAACATTTTTGTAGTTACAGCATAGTTACAACCTTCTAAATGCGTTTTTTAACATGATTAGAGCCCTCTAGACATGAAATAAAAGCCCTATACTCGCCTTTACGCTTGGACATCATAAGACAGAATACGACATATTAGACACACATAAGACATAATATAGACTTGCACGTTAGCTTTGGGAAACGTCCTTGTTGTTATTCGTTTTTACTTCCTGCGTTGGCATCAATGAGTGATGACTGACACCTAGGGACCAGTGTCGAATATTACATATCATCACCAATTTTTCAAAAACCGTGATAGTGAAGCCACAAAATTGGAAGCACAAAGTGGGGCGGGATTACTCTATTTGACAACTTTTTGAACAGAAGAAGAAATTCTCTTCTTTTTCTCGTGTTCTTCCGAATGAGCTACCTGTATTAGCATCAATACCTCAGCAGCCATGAACCGGGCGGAACCACGTGACACACCAAACCATAGACGAAGAAAGACACGAGTTTGTCGTCTTCCGCTTTTCAAGGCTCTTTTTGACTTACGAGAAGTGGAATTTCTTCTGTGAGTCGTTATGGAGCATAAGACAAGAAAACATGAGGGGAATGTCGACCACATGTTCAGATATTATGTTGGCTTATGGTCACAGCTCACTTCTGGTCATGTGACGGCGACGAGGCGGCGGCGAGTCAGTGACGTCATCGTTCTCGTATTGCCCATCAACAAGACAAAGACAAGCCGGCCTTTCCAGATTTTCCCACTCTGAAACACACCGTTTCAGGTCACCCAGAAGGCCGTCCCCGTGTGGATGAAAGGGTGAAACGATAAACACTCTGAAAACGTGCATTATTTGGCCCGTGAAGACAAACCAGACTGCACAGCAGTATCTATTTCTTACATTTCTGGACCAGAATACCGGACTCAATGTTCCTCAGAAAGCAGTGCTGTGCTCTCTCGTGGTCCCACCCTCCCAAACACATCAACTACCTGCTGATCTGGCGTCAGCAGTGACACATTTCACATCTTTGGAGCTAAGAAACAAACAAAAGTCCCCACGGGCTGTCACGTCAAATCCATTTAGCGATACTGAGTAGCCCCAGCGGCGTTTATGAGTTCATTTCCAAGAGTGACAGATATGATTGGGGATGAAAAGGCATTAAGAATAAGCGGTGCAACCTTGGCCCATGCAGGCGTGTTCCGCGAGGCCAGAGAGTAACAGGTAAGCTCGGGGGAGGGCGCTTAAGCCCTCGTTAGGCATGTAAATCCCACCCTTTACAGGCAAAGCGCCCCAGTAGATCCCTGTCAATTTCCTGCAGCTGTGCTCGGGTGGATTTACATGAATACACTCTATCACTGGCGCTTAGCATCCTGCCTGATACATTGACTCACTTTGGGTGGGTCATGAAATGACTTTCTCTTTATTCCGTCCTGTCTTCCGCAGGGTGAAAAAGGTGTTATTTACAAATCACATGAACTCGCTGGGTTTGTCCACATACAAGAAGGTTAGCGGGCTGTTTCCCGATAAGCTGGCGCAACCCGTCAACCCCAGCGAGAAGATAGTGCTCCGTGTTTCTGTCAGGCTTTATCATCAGCTGGAGTGAAACTAAAGCGGTGCTAAGCGAGAGTAGAGGGACCATTTGCCTGGATTACGGGCGTCGACTTTAATTTCAAAGACCAGTGGTGTATCCAGGGAAGGGGCAGGCTTCGCTTGCCACAGATTGGCAGCAGGGTCCTGATAAGGACCCGGTAGCACTGTTTGCATTCACCGCGGGAGCCAATTGATCTCCGAGCTGCTTGTTCATTTCATCAAACACAATGAGAGCAGCGCTCAAGCGGCAGACACGCTGCATCCTGTGCCAAGATGGTGAAGGGAAACACAGAAAGGACACATTATTATTTAGGAGAAATAACACAAACATTCATGCTTTTAGAAAAAAGGCTGCAAGCCGATCTTGCCAGGAACAGTTACAGTACATCTAGAACTTCTTATACTTGGATGGTCATGTACGGGTGGACATCCTGCAACTGTGCCGCCAGCTGTTGGATCAGGTGACATTCAGGTAAAGACAGAACATTTTGGGGGTTATGGGACGAATGGGAAACGGCGAAAAACACAGCCTGGAGTCACCCACCCAAAAATGTCTATTTTGATACCAGCACACAAACCAACGATAACACAAGTCCCACACAGCTTCACACAGACTATGCAGGTGTTGAAATAAACCCTCAGACACTAATATACATGCTAACCAATTTAACCCGCAAGGCATGCTGGGTACAGTCGCCTTGCGGAAGCGTACGCACGGGCGGAGCATATATTGCATGTCACTGCTCTTCGCAGCAAACTTAAGAATAAAATAAGTACTAATAGAATGAAAACTCATTCAAATTCTCAGTAATGAGTTGCTTTCCAAAGTGTTCCTGTTAATGATGTCATGACCTCGAAGTATCGATCATTGGATTTGAGTGTGGATTTTGACATATCGGAGGTATCGATATTTTAATATCTGCTATTGTGACTGCAATGCTGTACAGTGATGCCTGCACTTTTGCAATTCAGCATTTACAGACGTGGACTTTTGAGGATTTTTGTAAAA
>NC_072826.1:400000-402500 GCF_027744805.1 Dunckerocampus dactyliophorus
ACACTCGTGCTCGTGTGTTGTGTCGTTGGGGGGAGAGTGAGCGGCCGACAGGAAGTGGGATTCAGAGTTGAGTTTTAGCTCGATGTGGGTTACGGCTACAACAGTTGCCCGTTTTTTGTTTCTTTTTTAATCAGGGCAACCAAAATGAATGGAAATGGATGGATGGATGATTGTGCCTGTTGTGAGATCATTCAAACCTGCTGATCGTGCATCTCACCAAACATGACGCAACATTACTGGCACCTAGCGACCAGTGCATGGTACTACAGAGCATCACAGCGTCTTCCCAACGTCTTATATTTGTGTTTTACCTCATTTTGCCATTTTTATACTTGTAAATGCTTAATTTAGGGAAAAAATAGCTTCAATGTGCATATTTTTAGCATTATGAAACAGCATTTATTAATTTATTCATTCATTTATTCATTCATATACTTTTGAAAACCACGATAGACTGAAGCCGAGTGACGAGGGATTATTGATTCCGTTCTCATTCCATCGCTGGCCGAAGCTTGTTTAGCCACACACGTGAACATTTGCGTTTGAAAATGAGGGAATTTGGGGGAAAATACTTCAAACTGCACATTATGGAGTGGCCTTTTATTGTGGCCAACCTGAGGCACACGTGTGCAAAAATCATGCTGTCCAATCAACATTCGGACATGCGCCCGTGTGAGGTGGATGGATGATTGCACAAATGTGGCCTTTCTTCGTCACGTTTAACCGCCCGAAGTAGACGAGCGTTTCCTGTCAATACCTGCAATTCCTGTTGCATGTGATGAATTGTCAGTGTTCTGTTATGCGGCGATAAAACAAGGTAAGGACTTTCCAGTGCCATCCCCTCCCCAGTTAATTGCCAATGCTGTTATAACTTCATAACTTCATGCCTTGTGCGCAGCCAGACGCACAGCCTTGTGCAAAATTTACATTTTAATGAAAAATTTGAATAAGCCCTTGAAATTCACTCTACCAGGTCTCCCAGTATTAAAACCAACATTTCATGTTTGTGTTTTGAATGGCAGCGTCAGAGAAATTAGCATGCCAATCATATAGATTAGGAGGGCATCAGTGTAAAGTCACATGCTTCCTCAATCAAGGTTCAGTGCAGGTAAACACGGCTCAGGAAAGGCTGGAAAGAACCCGATGATCGTTACGTTCACTGGGGAAGGAGAGAGAACTCACTTGGGGTTCAGAGGAACACGTTGAGGTAGTCAAACTCTTCATTTCCTTTCACAGACTGTTGTTCTGTCAACAAGTATTTGTAATTGTAGCAATTACAAACTAGAAAAGCACTCAGTGAGCGCAGACCTCCGCCAAGCGCCGCAGTGAATTACACCATGAATATTAGCCATACATTTACAGTATTTTATCTACATATTTACATTGCTAACGTTAGCATGCTAGCAGGGCTAACATGCTAACGTTATCATGTTAACACCTAGCACAATGGTGGTAAGTGTCTATCTATGAAAATGACTAAAAATGCTACTATGCTAATGTTAGCATGCTAGCAATATTAACATGCTAACATTACCATGCTAACCTAGCATGAATGCGCAATGTACCGCAAAATACCGGGAAGGCTAAATGTCCCGGCTTTTGGCACAGCAAGTTCATCACATGATTAGTTTGGCTTCATAGTTTATCTTCCCAAATACCGGAAAACTCTCCAACGACACCAGGATAAGTAGCTGAATTTGTCGCTAGTGGCTTTGGAGGAAATATGGCGCCAAGAGCGTTTGGAATGTCGGCAGATCAAGCACGCATGGGGGGGATAATGTTTCACTACACTAAACACAGATTGTGTGTTTGACCCACTGCAAACGCAGCTGTGTGTGGATAAAACAAACATACCATCAACACGCACTCCTTTTGCTTTAGCACTTTAGCACAAACGCGCTATCATCCTCGCTCAAAGTGCTCCTGGCAGCAGCCGTTCGGCCCCCCATGCTAATTGACGATGACACAAAGTGCGAGACAGAGATGTTATTATTCATGTTGTTTTGCATCTCATCAAATATTCAAGGCAAACATTTCTTCCACTGATGCTAGCTGCTGCGACGTGAGTGCAGCTCCGACAGCGCGGCGCTCGTGTAGATGAGCGCGGATGTTCTCACACGTGCACGCGCACGCGCACACGCACACTAGCGCCACTTTATGAGCACGGTGTGTTTGTTTTGAAGCAGGGCTTATGTCGTCCCGTTCCCGTCCTGATGCTTACGTACGTGTGTGCAAGTTTTCATCAAGAGTTTGTTGGCTTCCTGTGCTACTTTTCCAGTGCGGAGAGAAAAGAATACAGAAAGTGTTTTTGCAGCGTATGCATCGTGTTCTGCGCCTCCATTGGCTGGAGACCTTCAACAATCAATTTCCTTTGTGCCGAACTGCCGTGTTTCCTGTTGTCTGATCGCTAGCAACAGGCTAAAGCGACTGTGAACGCCGTATGTTTGCAGGTTTTCTCCCCCGACAAAACCAACAATGTCATCGAAACATTCTGCACCCA
>NC_072826.1:405000-420000 GCF_027744805.1 Dunckerocampus dactyliophorus
TCTGTAGAAGAAACAGATGTGCATCTATTAGATCTGTAGAACAAACAGATGTACATCTATTAGATCTGTAGAAGAAACAGATGTACATCTATTAGATCTGTAGAAGAAACAGATGTACATCTATTAGATCTGTAGAACAAACAGATGTACATGTATTAGATCTGTAGAACAAAGTGTAATCCCGCGTGCACCAAAGATGGTTTCGGATAAAAGCAGGGAGGCCAGAAGTCGGTGTGCACACGGACAATGTTTTTGTTGATTTGTTTTTTTAACAAGTCGCGTGGTCTGGCGTGCGCGTTGTGGGGTGATGCTGGTTGCTGGTGATGAAGGGACGTTTGTGAAACGTTGCCTTGAAGCTTAGCGACCGTGTTCCAGGATGTGTTCCAGGATGTGTTCCAGGATGTGTTCTTGCTGTCGTGTAAAACATCATCCCTGGAAAGGATCTTCAATTACCGAAATGTTGACAAGGAAACCTTTAACACGCTGATGACGTACGATGTTTGCATCTGCGACGTTAACATGCGGTGGCCGAGAAGTGCAAAGTGACAATGATGCCACCCGGAAGGGGAACGTAGCACGTCGCAGAGTTACAGGAAGCGATAACGTTTGGACCAATCAGCTCCGAGGAGTCGGTACATCCCTTTTCCGAGAAGTGAAAAACACTTGAACAACTTTGAGTCAAACAAATTTCAACGAGAGGATCGCAACGTCTGAAGACGCGTGGCAATGTCCAAGCCTAATGAGGTGGGGGGGGACTGAAGTGAGCAAACAAGGAATGATGAAAGGAATAGAAAGGATGTGGGACGTGTGAGAGCATGCAAGACGATGACATCAGCAAAGGATGTTCCTGGGATCGGACGAGGCACACCTGCAACATTTACCTTTGAAAACAAGGCAGCATTTCCAGAAAACAAGTAAAATCAGGGAAATGCTGTCTTCCACCAGAACTTCCAGCCTTACTGCGACCCCCGCTGTGCTGCGAGCGATGCTGCAGACGTACCAGACATGATATCTGCCTTTAGCAAAGTGTGGGAAACTATGAAAACAAGACGGCACAGAGAAAGAAGGGCAAACTCCGTGAGTTTCCCGATGAAAAAGGGAGGTTCCGCAGGTATGGACTCTGGGGCGGAGGTCAGCTGCTCCTGAAGATCACATTCTTTAATCGGCTTTCAAAGCCGCCGCCTAAAAATGCAAAGACTCGCTCGGCTGTGAATTAGTGATTGTTGTGTTGGCGCCACTGTATTGTTACGTGCGTGTGTGTGTGCAGGGGCGGGGGCAGCGATGCATGCCTTTTGAACAGCGTGTGGTAATTGAAACAAAACAAGGGCTGATTAGGGAAGCGTCTGGCAACCCATGATCCAAACAGCAAGCCGCAGAGGAGCCCAAACACAAGAGCCCTGGAATAAAGTGGTCATCATCTAATTAACGCAACACATTTTAATTAGAGAGTAAACCAAGCAGTGCACTGCGTCAATTGAACTGATGTGCTAAGTACCCGTTTACAATATCCGAGACAGACAAATAATTACAATCTCATTACAAGCGAGTCCATTGCTCGCCGTGCCTGCAGCCCATCTTAATAAACACGTTTGCAGCAAACACTGCAGGACCTCTAAATGCCACGATGCCACGTTGGGGCTGTGCCAGGCCTTATCCGGGAATAATATATGCTAATCATATCAATGGTGTCGATGCACGTTCGGTGTTCCCATCTACCAGGTGATGTGAGGCTCTCATCAGTCTGCAGCTTGTTTGAATGAATGAATGAATTGGACTGCCAAGCTTGTTTGAATGAATGAATGAATGAATGAATTGGACTGCCAAGATGAGGGATCACATGTCCAAGATCAACAGGAGGTGATCAGAAGATGCACCCTATCCTGGCGAAGGATGGGGTGCATGCATTTCAGATTAAAATTAAAAGGTAAGACGACAAATGTTTTTTAGTTCATTAAAAAATCATATTTGGAACTGAGAAGCAATCCCTCGTTTATCACGGTTAATTGGTTCCGGGCTTGACCGTGATAAGTAGGATGTAGGATTCAATATTAATACACCGAATGTTTTCATAGTTAGAGCATAGAAAACCTGTTTATGCCTTTCTAAGTACAGGTCTGAACATGATTAGAGCCCTGCAGGCATGAAGTAACACCCCTATAGTCACTTTTACGTTCGTTGTTTGCCTAACATTGTTAACACTAAACTAACCTAACCCCTAATGTGCTTATTCTCAATTTAAAGTGTTTCAAACAGAGTGGGGAAGAAGGACAAAGAAGCCAAAAATGTCAACACGAAACGAGGACAACCTTTTTCCACTCGATGTCAGCCTTGGCTCTGCTGGCTCAGTAGCCGGGCTCCGTGCTCGTTGGCTTTATTTTCGTAAATTTACGACTTTATTCTCAAAATCCCAGATTATTTTAATACTCCGTCCTAACCGGCATTGCCTGAGACAGCTATGAAAAGGGGGGATTTACGTGACCTTTGGCCTTGGGCAAAGGTCATTTACGACTTTTTTTCTCGTAAATGTACGACTTTGTTCTTGTAAATTAATGACTTTTTTTTTCTTTAATCTCAAATCTCGGATTTTTTTGTCAATGCGGCCCGAATACTCGGTCGAGAATTTCCAGTACTTTATTTGTAATAAAATGATAGGAAGTAGGATCCCATGAGGAGTTTGAGCGGCGTGTTGTTATGCGCAGAAGCACTGTGGGTCGTGTTGGGCCTCGTCACACCTGCATTATTCCATCCGTCTTTAGTCTTTACACACGATTGTTCTGTTGACGTGACATCTTTTGCTGCCAGAGTGAGCATGTGTTGGATTGTCATGGAAACAACAGCGACACGCGAGGGTGCCGTGCGCACACACGGTGACATAGTGCCTACAGCAAGGTTGCTTGGGATTTTATATGGCTTCCATTCAATCTTCTGGCTCAAAAGCCTTAATTAATAATCCCTTGACATTTATGTCTTCCAGCTGTAAGCCAAGCAAGAAACAATTTATGTCACCTAAAGCTTTTTAACAAATCAATGCGAGTATTTGTAATTGCTTGTTTCACAAGATTAAAAGTGCTTCGACCTGATCTTTGTCTGCTGTTTCGTGGCCGGCGCGACCTGCGCCTCCGTCGTAAAAACGCAAGCCGATGTTGTCAGCCGCAAACGCACACACACTCTTCTTTCCCTTTTTTATGCTGCGAAAATTTACAGCAGTTACCTAAATTGCTGTTGAGAGAAGACAGTTTAAGCGTCTGGTTTTAATGATGTCATGATTGAACGTCGAGGCTGAGACAACACACGTTGGTATTCAGTTGTTCTGAGAAAAAACAATGATGAGGCACGGCGGTGATGTTTGCGATGTAATGGTGCAATCATCGGTCTTTTTAAAAGCTGTAGGTGAGGTTCGTGGCTGGTGAGGCACTGACTCCTTTGGAGCTTCAAGAAGACGAAAACAAGAAAAATACGAGAAAAAAATCATTTGTATTGTATTCATCCAAATATTTTTTAATCCCATTTATTTATTTTTTATGAAGTGAAAAACATTTGTGCTCTCAGTACTTGCACCCTGTCCTTCTGCAGGAAAAGCGCCCATATTTTGTTGTAAACGTCTGATCACAAGTGATGTGTGGATCGATACTGAAATATCGTTACCTCCGATACCAGCTCTTCATGCTCTAAAATAAATTTTCAATCCAGAATATTGACATTTTTATACTTTAGTCATTTGAGGTAGTGTACAGTGGTGTGAAAAAGTGTTGGCCCCCTTCCTGTTTCCTTATTTTTTTCATGTTTGTCACACTTAAATGTTTGAGATCATCAAACAAACATAAAAATTAGTCAATGACAACACAACTCAACACAAGATGCACTTTTTAAATGAAACTTTTTATTATTAAGGGAGAAAAAAATCCAAATGTACATGGCCCTGTGTGGAAAAGTGATCACCCCCCCTGTGAAAAACATGACTTAAGTGACCTGAGTTCAATGGGAAAAGACTATAAAGCTTTGGGACTCCAGCCAACCACAGTGAGAGCCATTATCCACAAACTGTCAAAACATGGAACAGTGGTGAACCTTCCCAGGAGGGGCCGGCCAACCAAAATGCCCCCAAGAGCGCAGCGACGACTCATTCAAGAGGTCACAAAAGACCCCACAACAACATCCAAAGAACTGCAGGTCTCACTTGCCTCAGTTAAGGTCAGTGTTCATGACTCCACCATAAGAAAGACGCTGGGCAAAAACAGCCTGCATGGCAGAGTTCCAAGACCAAAACCACTGCTGAACAGAAACAACATTAAGGCTCGTCTCACTTTTGCCAGAAAACATCTTGATGATCCCCAAGACCTTTGGGAAAATACTCTGTGGTCTGATGAGACAAAAGTTGAAATTTTGGAAGGTGTGTGTCCCATTACATTTGGCATAAAGTAACATTGCATTTCAGAAAAAGAACATCATAGCAACAGTAAAATGTGGTGGTGGTAGTGTGATGGTCTGGGGCTGTTTTGCTGATTCAGGACCTGGAAGACTTGCTGTGATAAATGGAAGCATGAATTGTGCTGAAGAAGAATGTCGGTGACCTCAAGCTGAAAGTAACTTGGGTTCTGCAGCAGGACAATGATCCAAAACACACCAGCAGGTCCACCTCTGAATGGCTGAAGACTTTGGAGCCCTATTGAGATGCTGTGGCATGACCTTAAAAAGGTGCACACACACAGTTCAGTTCTAAATGTGAAAATTGCAAGTAGTGCATGGTTATATTTGTAAAGAAATGATTATTTTGATGTAAAACAATCCCTATTTTGTGTTGTTTCTGTTAGTATAGTTGTTTAGATATTTCAGCTGTCACAAAAGCAAAAAATATTTGTGTCAAAGTGAAATTTGTTTTTGAAATGTATCTTTTCACAAAAAGTTGTATTTCTTGCTTTTTTAGCCGGGAACTGATATTTTCCTGAAACGTACTTATGTTCTACTGCTGATTACTAAAGAACAGAAAAAGGTACAAACCAACTTTTTCTTTTCTGCTGAAAGACGTGAGTCTAATGTTTCTTTTGGTGGGTTCCATGATTATAGAAGCATAGAACACAATATTCTGTGTGCCCTGAAAGATCTGTCCAAATGGTCTAAAATGGCTGCTACTGGAGGGGATGTCTTTTGAAAAATGGCTGGGATTGAATGAGTTAAGAAAATGTTTCAAAGGATAGCAATCATTCAGAAAAATATAAATTTCTGATCCAGTTCAATGGACGTCGGGCCCTGGTTGCCTGGCAGAAACCAGTGTTGGTGGTGAAAAACAGATGCAACGAGAGGAAAGCATCTTAACAACCAGCATTTTATTGCATGTTTCCAATGCTCTTGTCAGTGGTTGGCACCGACTACACGAGTGGTCTGCATCAGTTTAGACAAGGAATGATGAGGTTACACACTCATGGAAGAGAAAAGCAACAATATTCCTCTTCAAAAATTAAACAGGAAAAAGAAACGACATAGCACATCTTTAAAAAAAAAAGAATGGATGAGAACAACATGGCAGCTTCCGCCCCCACCCATCGCCCGCATAAAAGGGAAGCGAGGTGGTGCCCGATGCAATGGTTGACACAGTGGATGGAACGATGGCTTCTTCAGAAAGCTATTGGATGACGGGCACGTTTTGATGCACGAGTGAATCATTTCCTTTGAAACATAAAACAAAACCAAAAAAGATAGCATTTAACAATCATCTTTACATCTTCCACATGTTGGCACTGCATATTTTTCCTCTTTCCCATCCTGACCCCATACAAAACATCACCCTTGTATTATTACTGATCACTGGCGTTGGAAGGAGCCAGGGCTTTCGCCGCAGCTTCGAAAGAGGAAATACACCTGTGTGGCTTTTTACTCATGTTTCACACGTTGTGGCCACGGGACGCAGTGGTTGGCCCATCAAAAGGAAGTATAAAAACACTAAAAGGGGAGAAGTCTGTACAAAAAGCCTTACGTTGATCACAGAGAAAAGTCTGTCTTTTATTTTACAGTTGGTAATCCAAAAAGTTTGGGGCAATCCCCCCACCCCCCACGCACGCATCTCGCTTTGATGGTTTTCTTTTCGAAAAGCAAGTAAATGTTCAGCGCAGCAGCTGCTCTCATCGCTCATGAAGATAAAACAACAGCATTAAGTAAGAAACTTCACCGAGTGGCTAAAGGCCTGCGACATGAAACACAAGGAGCGCTGCTTCTTTGGCAAATAAAAGATGGAACGTCGAAGACAAACCTTTTTAAATATTTCCCTCCCACAGGATCATGCACGACAAGAACCGAGTGAACGTCAGTGAATTATTCCCCCTTGTCAACCCATTTCTCATGCCGTTATCTTTAGAAACGTTTGCAGAAATGCCACACATGCTTCGGATGGTGTAATTGACCAGCGTCGTCCTTCCTGGGGGGGTTGGTTTCCCACGATCCCAGGCTGACCCATCCCACAGCCGGATTTGCCCAAGTACTAAAGTTAGATAGCAAGACCACTCAGCGCCACAAGGTACCTTGAACCCGGCGCATTAGTTGACAGGAGTGTTGCTTTTTTAATATAAAAACTAATACAGAATCTTAAAACACAATCATGACGTCTGGTCAACGCGAGAGGAAATTGGGACCCCGACCAAGACATTAAAAACACTAAAAATGAGGGATACAATCATTCAAAAAACGAAACACAAACTGAAACATGGGATCGTTGTGTGGTCCAGTCGAAGTCAAGAATCCATTCACCGTATTTGTATTTTTGTACTCGCTCATTGGCCCAAAGACAAAGCGGAACGGACTCTTACTTTCGGTCACCTCTTGACACCTCAGCGTGAGGATTCCAAATTCCGTCTTCCCTTGGCTTGACTGCAGCAGACCGTCCCACCGGAGAGGAACAATACCAAATGGAAGAAAAGAGGGGGAGCCATATTTGGCCTTCATCATTGATTTTGTACTCTCTCTTTGGTAGTCAAAAACATCAACGATTCAAAACAACAAGCCAAATCAAACAGCAATAATAATAAATAAGAAACAATTAGAAGAAGTTGCAATTCATGGTTGGAAGTCCGTCTTTTTTAAAGCCAATTTAGCTAAGATAGTTTTAGTAGCTGTGGATTCTCCCGTGCTCCCACGGCGAGGAGAAGCTGAAATGTGCGATGGGTAGGCGGTTCGGTCTAGGGGTGTCCCGATACAACTACACTTGATATGAATCCGATATCAGCAAGTGGTACCGTATTTTCTGGACTGGAAGTCACACTTTTTTTTCCCCATAGTTTGGCTGGTCCTATGACTTATATTCAGGTGCGACTTATGTATCAAAAATTAATATACAATTTAACACAGGGGCGTCCAAACTCTGTCCAGCGAGGGCCACATGCTGAAACGTGAATATTAATACGCTTGTGAAAAGCGTATTATTCGTATGAACTTCGGTCTTTGCTTGATTTTCCAAATATTTCAACTTTCAAAGTCTTCATACCTTTTCTTTTCGTAATATTATGACTTTAATCCCATAATAGCTTGACTTCTTTTCCATTATAGCTTTTTTTCTCTAACCTAATTTTGATAAAAAAAAACATTTCTTTTCCTTAGTTTCAACACTATGCTACCAAAACGACATTATTTATTCACATTACAAGTTTATTCTCGTAAAAAAATTGTAATATTTCCAATTTATTCTTGTAAAATTACAGCTGCTTTTGTCATTTTGGGTTTTTTGAATTCCCAACTATTTCCATCCATCCATCTTCTATCCTCTCTAGGGTCGCAGATATGCTGCAGCCTATCCCAGCCGACATTTCAACTTTGTAGATTTAAATTATGACTTAATTAGCATAATACTTAATATTCAAATCTCATAACATAACTTTTCCCCCAATGAGAACTTTATTTTGTTTGTTTCTCATAATATTACGACCTAAAAAAACATCTTTAGTGAGCTAAATTGTTTTGTCTCACTTCCATTTCTTCTTTTTCCATTTTGAAGCTCTACTTAGAACCTCCTTAAGACCGAACAGTGCAAAATGTAAAGTATTTCAACTTTTAGTGACTAAAATGATGTTATTTTTCCTCATAATGATACATCAGTCTCTTAAAATTTGGTCTTTTTCTTGCTAATTTATAACTTCCATCCATCCGTTCATTTTCTATGCCGCTTAAGCCTCTCTAGGCTCGCGGGGGTATGCTGGAGCCTATCCCTGCTGACTTTGGGCGTTTATTACTATACTTTTCTCTTAATATTTTGACTTTATTCTTGTAAATTGACTGCAGAGTTTTCAATTTTTTATGTTTTTTTTTTTAATTGTTGTGTTTTTCGAAAGTGTTGTTGGCTGCAAATTGGACTTTGGACACCCCTGATTTAACGTGCTAAAGTGGGATGGTGGTTGTTTTGTTTGGTGACACCTGGTGGCCGCAATAATTCATTGCGTTAAGCTTGTGACGCAGTTAGGCACACAAACAAAATGTTACTGGATGTTTTTTGCCACGGAATACTTTCTAACAGTCTTGGAGACTATGTGTCTGTAAGTAATGTGCAACTATAATTGTATGATACACGTGTTGAGAAATGTGGCATTTTAGACAGCAGTTGTTTAATGAACACTAATCACGTTCTAGCTTGGACACTGTAGCTGCTGAGTCAACCACTGACTAACTAAATACACACATAAGACTTCCATCTTTCTATTTTAGTTTTGGTGGTAAAACACGGCCATTTGATAAGTTTCTGTTTAAAGTGGTAAACTTTGATTGTGTCCATATAGCTAAAGATGGACTTATTACAGCTTCTGTGGGTTTAGTTTGTGTGCTTTTTTGCTGATATGTGACCCATATCCGTTATAAAGGTCAGGTCGGGATACCCCTCCTCAGGTCTTATTGCAAGTCCTCTTCCCTTTATGACAGAAAACAAACATTTGGTGTGCAATTGTTAAGAAAAGAGTCACGCGCGCGCGGCCGACTGAAAAGTTTAAACCCGCCTGAAGGAGAACTCGCTCCATCTGATGGACAATGACGGCTGCATTCAGGTATCACAATTAGTTGGTCAAAATTATTATCTGGCCCGTGCACACCTGACATTTTCATTTTGTCTCGCTAAGCCGCTCGGCGCTTGTAAGTGATCAGAAATTGTGTTGCGGCTCGACACGCTCGGCCGTGAGAGGCTGCTCCGAGTGTAATGTCATCAGGATAAATCATAACCTGTGGGAGTCCTCTGTCATTCATTTGCATCTTAAATTAAGCTTCACTCATGCGTGGAGAGCGCCTTCATTACATGACTGCTGCCAGTGGAGCGAGGGGGGGTGCTGAGGTGGTGAGTAGTCAGGGTGCATGTTTTTTTTGGTTTTTTTATTCCAGAATAAATGACACATTCTGCTTCATGTGTGTTTTGGAGGAACATAAACGCAAATCATAAACATTCATCATCAAGTGCGGAACACACATGCGCACGCACGCATGCACACACACACGCACACGCACACAATCTGCACAGCACGGACATGAGGTCTGATGAGTTTAAAAAAAAAAAAGATACAACATCAATATCAGCATTGACCGATGGAAAGACAGGTTATGAAGAAAGACCCCCTCCCCCCCCCCCCCCAAAAAAAACCCCCCAAAAAAACAACTCACAGTAGACAGTAGATGGACTCCAAGTAAAGCGTAGAAGGCAGTGAACGCACCTCCACGTAAATGACACACCACTCACCCCGTCTCTGTCCTCAATTGTGTGGCGGGGGGAGGGGGGGGTGTATAAGGGGGTAGGGTGTGGGGGGGCATATCACCACATCACAGTCCGCCTCCCCGGCTGTGTGGCGGGGGTCTCTGCCCCCTTTTGGTCCCTCGTCTCCGACGGCGAACGTGTGGCCACGTACCAAAGGAAAAAAAGCAGGCTTGTTTTGACAAAGTAAAACTCGTGGACTTTTGCGTTGCGATGTGTTGTTATGGCACTAAAAAGTTACTTGGCGACTTTCGCCTCGGGCGGCCGTGAGACTGCAGTTCATGGTGGCGACTGCCTCGGCCGCTGGGCTCTCACAGCATGTCGTCGTGGCCCTGGTCGTCGTAATCTCTGTGGTGGTCGAAATCTGGACTGTGATTGACTGTCGTGACCAGGGAGAGGGGCCCTTCGTGCTCCTCCGGGTCGAGTGGTTCCTCCTTGATGTGATGATGCCTGCAGCAGCACAAGTATGTTTGGAAAATACATCTTTGGTGCTTCTTAACGTTTTCAATACCAAAACCGTATTTATGCATTTTATAAACCCGAATGCCCAATGCTGTGCTAATGCAGAACACATTTCAGAGCACTTTTAAGCCATAAAAACAGCTCATTTAAATTGAAGAATCACACATGACGGGAAGGAGGAGATGAGAGAGCGTGGAGGAGGGTAGCCTGCAGGAGGTTACACGTTGTAGGGAAACGCATGCACACGCACGCATTCACACGCACGCATGCACACGCACGCGCGCACACACTCCAAATGTGAAAATTGTAAATAGTTCATGGTGTTATATTTGTAAATAAATTGTTATTTTGATGTAAAACAACCCCTTTTTTGTGTTGTTTATGTTGGTGTAGTTGTTTAGATATTTGAGCTGCCACAAAAGCAAAAAATATTTGTGTCAAAGTGAAAGTTACGATTCAAATGTATCTTTTCAGAAAACACTGCTTTTCCTCACTTTTTTAGTCAGGAACCGATATTTTCCTGAAACGTACCTATGTTCTACTGTTGATTACTAAAGCACGCAAAAAGGTACAAACAAACTTTTTTTTTCTGCTGAAAGACGAGAGTCTAATGTTTGTTTTGGTAGCTTTCATGTTTATATAACATAGAACACAATATTCTGTGTGCCTCGAAAGATCAGTCAAAATGGTCTAATATGGCCGCTACTGAAGCGGTTTATAGAAGTTAATGTAAAAATTATGAATAAATTATTTATTGACTATGCTAAAATCTTTAGCCCATGTGCGTCACGGCAAGCCACACCTCTCCGTTATGATGGCAGATGGAGACACGGTGTAGCAGCCCCACACAGTCTGACGCTCTTTTAGAACTTTATTCGGATCTCATCATCACCAGCAGCACAATTCCAACACATGTACGTACCTCCACCTCGCAAACACGTCCATCCCTACCATCCTCCAAACAACACTTCCTCATTTTCAAGGTGCATTCGCGGACACTCCAAGGCTTATCATTAACACTAACTCTCTGTTGATGTCAAGCATAATCATGAATGTCATTTATTAACACCTACATAAGTGTGTCACGTGCCGGGGCGGCAATAGCACCGTTGTCATGACGACACATGCAAGGCAGCTCTTAGTGCAAGGGCAATTTGCTCTTAATGCACTCAAAACAGGTGAATTCAATTGAAAGCACGTGGTGGCTTTGAATGCAACACCTCCTTGCTCACAAGACGGTGAGAATGTGAGTGAAATGTTTGCTACTTTGAAAGAGACTCATTCAAAACATAGAATCATTGATCTGTCTGTTAATATAATACAGTAACAATTGCCATACTTTACATATGCTTGCAAATAGTGATTAATCGTGATTAATTATTCTGAAAAGGCATTAATCTGACTTTTTAAAAAATTGGGATCGTTCACAGTGTTTGTAAAGGAATAAACAGGAGACCAAAAACAAACGCCTGCCATCCGCGGAGCTCCAATCAGAAGCCTCGCTGGAGCTGATGATAATTTCAGCTTTCTTCCGAGGTATTCCAGCGCGGGCACAGCTCCAGGCTTTTATTTTCATGGCAACCGTATTCACTTAGAATTGATAAATGAGGAAGATTAACAACGTGAGGCGGGACGCGAGAGAATGGACTCTGCGGAGCGAGCGGGCTGCCGTTGTCAGCCTCCTGGTGGTGGCTGATCAGCGGCGCGCTGTGTGTTCCCCTTCCTGCTCGTTAACATGCACAACCTGCGAGAAGGGTCTCCAGAGGATGACCCCGAGCCGGCTTCTATCATTAATCAACTTCAAGCAAACACAGCGCTCAGACGCCAGCACGCGCGCTTTAAACTCCACAATTAATGCAGATTTTCCAGCAAGTGTCAATAAAGGAAGAAAAGCGCTGGCAGGAGAGATAAGGAACACAGCCCTTACGAGAATAATAACACTGTCACTTGTAAACAAGGCAAAAACACGAGCACCCCCCCAGCTCACAGTCTGGGCAAAAGAGCCGCTAAAGAGAGGAGATGTGCCAAATTTCTCATTACAGAAGCAGAGCAGGAATAAAGCGCGTTTGGGGGTGGGGGGGTGACGACGAGCTGTGGCAGAAAGCAGGAAAAAAACATTAGGAGCAGCTGCGGGGGACTTGGGGCTCTAACCTGCGGTGCCAGTCTGCTGTTGTCACCACTAAGCACCGGGCTCATTTAACCACACCGATGAGGGACGACCTGGCACCAAAGCCCATCCCGACTTAGACAATCACACTGTATGTTAATGAGCTGACATATTTTGGTGTAAATTATGAAAAAAAAGAAGTAAAGTCAGCTTTTCTATCATTTTCACATCAAAGTAACCCCACCAGTGCTGCTGCCTCGGGCCTGAGTCTGTGGCTGCAAGGCACACATGAAATTGTTATCACCACGCTATTGAACTGCATGCTGATTCAACACTTTGCTTATAATTAGTTTCTCTCCATACCTGATTCTCAGAAACTCACACCGACTTGATTTCACTGCTGATTTTGACTTATTTGGCGCCGTATGAGAGGAAGTGGGACAGCTCGGGACTCACGCGGGGTTACGGATCGTTCTTTGAAACACGCATTCGCAGACAAACGTAAGCGTGTCCCGTACGGAGGTACTTTGTTCCGTATTACTGTGAGAATCGAAAATGGCAATGGCAGTAATGAATGAGGGGGCGCGTCAGTCGTGTCAGGAAAGGTTTGGGGTGCAAACATGAAGCTAAATCCTCACACGGGATAAAAGCCGCATTCTGTTCATAAATGATACAAAACACACGAGTGACTCCTTAAACTCATTAAATTCAGGTTAGAGTCAAATAGTATAAAAAATCCATTTCTATTTTTCCAGGGACTTGGCAAGCCTACATTCCCAGTTAAAGGAACATCCTTAAGCATGAACATTTATTACCTCCACCAAAGATGGTTTTGCTTATTTGTTGATGATACGGTGTGTTTTGTTTTTTTTTTTTTGGTAAAAAATAAGTTTTCCCCATCATTCGCTATCCTTGCCTGCGACTGGCTGCCCACCAGTCCAGGGTGTACCCCGCCCCTCACCGGAAGTCAGCTGGGTAGGCTCCAGCATACCCGTGACCCTAGTGAGGATAAGCGGCATAGAAGATGGACGGATGGATTCACACGTCTTTCCCCATTTCTGTGCGTTCTAAATATAGAAAAAATGCTAGCTGCTACTAATGTGCCTGCTGGGGATTCACCTACTCCACCTAGCAGCACCTGCTAGTGCTAAATGTGCTGAACGTTTCATGGCCATAATAAAACAGTCACTTACAATATCTGCTCTCAGTGGGATGCCAGCTGATGGGACGGCTGTGTCTCTCAGCACAAGACTTGTGCCTCCCGTCGAGCTGGTAAATTCAGCATAGTCTTCAGGTGAAATAAAAATGCTGCGAGCAAACGTGCATCTAGCCGAGTCTTCCTTGTGATGTCGGGTCTAAGTTAACAACCAGTTGGTAGCGTGCGGAATCTCTGAGTTGACCAACTTTTTAGAACGCATAGAAAAGGGAAAGACGTATGTTCATGTTTCACGTTGGATTGTGGATGATGGGCAACATAAAAAAAGAGTGCACTTTTCCTTTAATATGACAGACATCCTGTATTGACTCTTACAATACCTTGTTTACTTACATTTGTTCACTTCCTGTGTGGAAATGACTCCATTTGGGTTTCGGAGGCCCTGGTTTTTGATGAAAATGATTTTTTGTTGGGGTTATTGTACGGCCAAACAGTGCGCCCAACAAACCAGCAGCAGTACTCGTAGTGGTTCTGTTAGAGTCGGGACACTACAGACAGATTCGGGCTTGGGAACATTTGCATTTGTGTGTGTGTGCTTTACTTGCTGCTTTTCTTCAATAAAAGGTAAACATGATGTTCCATGTTCATTTGTTCATTGATAACAAGAATGATTGGATTTTATAGCCAAAGCGCCTCACAAAGAAGTGAACCCCGTTATTCAGTCACTCGTCAGTCGCTCACTGGTGGCGGCGATCTCCATCTGTATCCACAGCCGCCCCACGGCTGTCCATTCGCGCTTACAGCCTATCGGGCCACCCCACACCAGCGTGGGCGGCCCTGGAGGCCAGGTGGGCGAAGGAACACGACGCCATATATGTGTATACTATACTGTATGTACCTCACATTGTTTTCTAAATGAAAATGTACTAATCCTTTCTATTAAATGTGTTTGTTCATATTTTGGGGGTTTCTGGAAGGGATGATGTGGATTTACACGGGACGCAAACCGAGGTTATACTGTAGAGGGAAAAGAATGGAGAATATGTCGCAATGGATCCGTGATACAAAAAAGAAAAGAAGAAGTAAAAGGTGAGAAATAAAATACTAAAAATTAAATAAAAAGCAAAAAACTTCTTGTCAGAGGCGTGTGCTCTAGTTGGGGACGTTTTGTTAATAAAAGTAAAGTTCTTTAAAAGCAAAACAAAACAAAGGCATATACATAATTATGGGGGGAGGGTGGGGGCTGTATGAGCCTGAAGCGAGACGCAGCAGGGCAAAGGGAGAAGCAGGCTGCCTTCAGGCCAGCACACCCATCCTGTTTCTGCCTTTCCTGTTCCACAGCCACGCTCACAGCTATGCTCTCACTGATAAGGGATGGCACTTTCCTCTAGTTGGCCCTGAGCTCGTTGCTGCACCATTTTTTTGTTTGCAGGCAGAATTTCAGGAGGCCATCCCCGAGTCTTCCCGCACTGCACACGAGCGGTCTGCCCTCACATCTGGAAAGCATGCGGCGTGCGCTGTATTATTTTAAGCTTCAAACAGCTTAGCAGACACTCCCACTCCACAAGT